>NW_026057584.1:91831381-91958329 GCF_023721935.1 Panthera uncia | reverse complement strand
ACTAATGTCCAACTTCTGTGGACCCTTATGGGTTCTTTGTGTGCCAAGCTCTTCAAGCCACAGGGTCTTTGGTCGTGTTCTCTGCCATTCCCCTTCTTGGCTAATGTCTACTTATATGAGATGCAGTGTATCTGACCACAAGAGACTGCCTGGTCAGATCGTAGCTTTTTCACTTCTCAGCTGTGTGACTTTGAAGAAGTTGCTTATGCTGTCTCTGCTTCTCTTGTAAAATGGGGTTGATAATAGTGCCTGCCTCATGGGCTAGTTATGAGGTTTAAATGATGCATGTAAAGGACTTAGCCCAATGCCCAATAGGTAGAGAAAATTCACTAAATATTACCTCTGATTATCTTTTGGGTCTCAGCCTAAACATCATTTCCTTTGAGAGAACTCACCTGAGCCTTTTCCTTCTCTTCTATTCCCCTCTACTGCATTTCTTTTTTCACAAAACTCTTTTCCCTCATTTTATATGCTTCTAATATAAAATAATGTATGCTTGTGTGTCTGTATACTGTATTATGCCCCATTATATTATAAACTCCATGAGGGCAAGGACTCAGCCCCCTATATCACCAAAAAACAAATGTTATACAAGTTCTAGGAACACAACAGACAGCCAACAAATATCTTGCTAAATGAATGACTGAAGCTGATGGTTCAGGAGTAAGTTTGTGAATGCTGAGTGTCTTCTGGGAAAGCATTGGTGCCTCACAGGGACTGCACTGGGCCAGAAGCCAAAGGAGTTCCACTACACTACTTTTCAATACATTATCTTTACATTGTATTTTAAGATGTTGACACATCAAAATCAAATTACTGGACCAAGCTCAAAACTTACACTTGTATGCCAGGATGAAATGTTCTTTTTTGGCTGAAAAAATGTTCATATTTGCCATGGAATCTCATCCAACCTGGAATTGGCCTGAATGAATTGTGTAAATTATGACAACCATGGTGCTCCCCCTCCCCCGACTCCTGTTTTGCCTACCAAAGTGACTGAACATTTGACTCAATTCATTGCTTCAGTGGTGGGGCTAGTGTAGACCTGGGAAATGACTTCTGGACGGCAAGCCCAAAATGTTGGCCCAGGCTTGCATTTCTTACTCCTATTTTACATTGGGCTTTTTTATCTACATGCTTTCTTTATCTCTTATTTGTGTAATGCCAATACCTGTCTATTTATTTACACAGCACTTTTCCATCTAGCTTGTTAGACTGTATGGAGAATATCATGTTCAGAAAGAACAATGACAAATACACATAACAACAAAAATGAAAATTTAAACTCCATCAGTATTTGGATAGTACAGGGTTACGTTCCTCTGTGGGTCTCTCTTGGGTCTCACTAGTGACTAGATCCCAAGAGACTTTCTCCTCCCATCTCCTCTCCCCTTCCATTGTTCTCTTGTTTTGTTCCCTACTCACTGGAAGCCTGGAGGTGATTGGGGCTTTTGGCATCTGTGTGTGTGGGGTTAAGAGAATTTGTAATCTCCAGCTTATTTTCCACATTGAAACACTGATCTATTCCTTACATATAATAATGTCACATATCTTTCATGGCCACCTCTTTCAAATCCTTTCTTACTTTGTAAAACTCCCCCTTACCCCCATCAGCCTTTGCTGACAATGTCTCTTTCCCTGCCTGTGTTATCTTTTTAATGTCTATAACCTGATCTAGATTTTGAGGGCAGTGCTTTTATCAAGGACCAAAGCTGATTATCTTGGCAAGAAACTCATATTATTAGTAAAATATGTGTTTAGAACATAAACTGGGAGTCTGAGGTAGAAATGTCTGCCTTATCCTTTTAATGGATTTTTATGCAACTGAACAGTGTCAGAGAATGTTCAGGCACCTTATACTATTTGACTACACTGAAAAACCTGTTGTCAGCATAGCGCCTTAATGAAAAGTGGCTATTTTGTAGTTTAAGGAGTCAGTAAGCTAGCAAAATCTAGCAATACTTAAAGCTCATAGTTCTTTGTATGTTTAGAAATAACTTAGATTTCATCTTTATGAATTACATATTTTTGATTTTAAGAAGTCCAGTGTCTACCAACATAATTGCCTTGTAGCTATTATCTCTTGTATCCTCAATTCCAAAAACAGGGGACCAAATACAAACAACAATGGCAGAGGAGGAAAGTGACATCTTAAGAATCAAAATATTCTTATGAGTACCCTAAGTGATCACTGACATAGAGCTGGGGGTCAGTGAGAATGGGCTAAAGTTAAATTAGAATGCAGGTTGTCATCAAATTGCCAGCCTAAAGAAAAATATACATATCACTACTTCTGAAGAGGGAGGGAGATACATAACTATAAAGATATCCATAAATGACATACTCAGAAGTCATCCTTGACGGCCTCTTTCCAGAAGGATTGCAAACATAGATCTTTCCACCATATGGCTGTGCCTGCATGGGATGTGGTCTGAAAACACTTTGTCGATTCTGGGAAGACTGAAATCCGGGAAGCCTGGATGTAACAGTTCAGGAAAACAGAAGTGTTTTTCTTTGGCTGTTGTTTCTGAAGTTACTTAAATGAGACTCATTGGCTATTGATCTGTATATATTGAGATTACAATAAAACATAATGGACCAGTTTCTCTTTCTCCAGGCTCACAGAATTGGGCATTATATTTCTTGGGAGTAACAAATCGCAGTCTTGGATTTGGGAAAGTATTCTAGGATATGAACGGCAGCTGATTTATTTTTAAGACAGTGATGTCAGAAAGAAAAGCATAACCCAGAGTGTGACGGCAGTGCTCACTGAGAGAATAAGGATTGCTGTTTAAAATATTCAGTAAGGTGGGTTCCCTTTTCTACTTTCAGAATGGATCTGATCCATTCAGGCAAGATGCATCAGAACCCCTCCCCATTATATTTATAACATTCAACTTTCTCTTGTCTGTGGCACTTACATTCTTTATTTTTTTTTTCCTGTGACAGCCCTAGCTGCTCTATTTATCTCTTTAATCTAATTTGCGCTATGACACCAAGCTTTAATTTTCTCATGATTATTTTGCTTCTTTTTAAGCACCCATGGTGTGCCAAGCATTGGATAAAATCGAAAAGATACAATCCCTGCTGTCGCTGGGCTCGCTCATTTAAAGAGGCATGACAGGCAAAATATCCTGTAATTGGCAATAGGTAGTCCTCATACTTATCCCCCTTTCCCCCTTTTGAAGAAACTTCTTCATCTCTTTGAACAAGCCTAAGAAGTTCCGTAGATCAAAGGTGTCAAAAAACCAGGGGGGTGTGGAACAAGTGTCAGAGAGCAAGCAAATGGCTCTCAGAGTCTCTGCGCCTAGCCTGCCCACGTGCTCTCTGCACTCCTGCCTCACCTGGGCGGACTCCACTCTCTCACCTCCTCCGCTGCCTTGGGCACCGGCCACCCAGGAGCCAAAGGCTCTTTCCCTCCCTCCTTGGCACCCACCTTCCAAGCTCCAGGACTTAAAAACCCCTCTTAAAAAGAGGCTGGAGCTAGCGGTTTTCCCAGACTGGTCTGCATGAACTGACAGCCTCTGAGAGCCCGTCAACAAGGGGACAGCTAGGCAGGTGCGGACCCAGGTTTTGGCGTTCCTCCTGAGTCACCCCCAATTCTTTCCTCTCTCTTTTCTTCCCACTGGGATCTTTCTTTGTCTTTTTGCCTGTGACACTGAAGCCCTCTCTTGCCCAGGACTGCGGAGGAACGCCCGTCCATCGTGGCCCGGGCGGCACGGCTCTACGTGTGTGTGGTTTGTGGTGTGCGTGTGTGTGTGTGTGTGAGTGTTCCCACGCAACTGGGTGTGGGTGGGGGCGGTTATAAATGATGAGTAAATCACCCCCACTCTTTCTCCTCCCCCCCCCCCCCCCATTACTTTGTGGATTCCCTAGGCGCAAAGCCCTTGCCCCAGTCCCTGGCGGTCAGCAGCTTGGGTATCCCAGGCTCAGGCCATTGGGGGAGTCCCCTTCACCCGACTTGCTCCTGCACCCCGAAGCTTCAAAGTTGCGGGAAACAGTCGTGGGGAGTGCGGGAGCCGAGGTTGGCGCCTGCGGCTTTCGCCCGGGGCAGCGGGCTGAGCCGAGGGTCGTGCGGGTGCCAGCTAGGCGAAGGAGGGGGGTTGAGGGGTTGGGGGTGGTGGTGGGAGGAGGAGGCGGGAGGGGTCGAATGGAGGGGAGGCGGGAGCGGCCGCTGGGGGAGGCGAGGCGAGGCGAGGCGAGGCACAAGGTGGCTCCCCGCGGCCCCGCGCCCCGCGGCTCCCGGGGACGCACCAGACAGCCAATGGCTGCGCAGAGGTGTACAGCAGATGGCGTCCGACTGCGCCGTTCCTTCCTCCTCCTCCTCCTCCTCGTCGTCCTCCTCCTCTTCCTTCAGTGCTGAGGTTGCCAGACGCTGGAATGGGTGGTCTCCCGACACACACCACCATCTTTCTTGCGCTCGGGAAGCTCGGGGCTCGGCGGCTCCCAGAGGCTGCGGCGGTGGCTCGGGCAAGGCGGGTGAGTGCGGCCGCGCTGCGCCCCGAGCGGGGAATGCCCAGCCCCTGGCCGGCGGCGCGGTAGAGAGGGGGCAGCAGCCAGGGTGGCGGGGTGGTGGTGGTGCTCGGGTGGTGGTGCTCCGTGGGCAGACTTTGCTCTTTGCTCTCCGAGCAGCTTCTCTCACCCTCTCTCCCTGCCAGACGCGGGAACTTGCAAGCGGAGCTTCCCCGAAGCCTCTGGCTTGGGGCTGCGGGAAGGGTGCAGGGTGCGGAGAGCCCGGGGCTGGGCGGGTGGAGATAACCCACGCAGGCACTTGGGCACAGACCTAAGACAACGGGACGGAGCCATGGAATTGGGGTGGCAGGAGCCGTGTTCCCCGACTTCCAGCATGCTTTGGGGGGATGCTGATGAAGGGACCCAAAGGTTCCCCCATCCTGCCCGGGAGCCTCAGAGCCCAGGATTGGAGGGCGGGGAGTTCTGCGGGCTTTGCAAACAGGTTGACTGAGGGTTCCCTTTCGGTAGTGCAGACTGTGAAATCTGCGCGTGGGCGTTCAGTGCCCCTGGAGGATAGCTGAGCAAGTCGAGAAGTTTTGCAGTTTCCTCTGATATATCAGTGGAGTGTCAGTAGGCTACAGCAACAGTTTACATTTTCATTGTCCCTGTTTGGGGCGAGGGGCGAGCTAGGGAGGATAGGACTACTGGGTCTACCGAGACATCTAGCAGTTTATCAAGAGACAACTGGGAACCGAGGGTGAGAGTGAGGGGCAAGGAGGAGGACGCATGTAATTTCTACAGCATCACTCCATATGTTCCTGTCACCTTTCCTTTCTGGCACCCCCTGTATTATTAAAGTTATTTGAATATGCAAATGAACCTCCCTTTTTCAAGTCTGCATAGTTTGAGTCTAGAAGTTGGAAAGCTTGGAGTGTGTGTGTTTGGGGAAGGGAGGGAGCTTTAAGTTCTCTCAATCTCCTTTATTTAAATATAAGAGGAAGAAACACTTTATTTCAGGAGAAGGGTGTGTGACCTACTGGTACTTTTTCTTCAAAATATTCAGAACATCTCTTAAGAGCTGTTACAATTCTATTTGATTCAGTGTGGTCAAAGGGGAGTTTGACTTAAGATTCTAATACTTGGGCATGTTCTGTGGAAGAGGCCAGCATTATTTGGTGCTCTATTCATTGCCAGGGTGGTCTGCTGTAAGTGCATTTGTACTCTGGTAAATGACAACCTAGCTGGAGAAGCCTTCTTGGTGTTTTCCAGGAGTGCACCTGTGGGTGTCTATTATCATGGAAATGGTAGGGTGCATGTCAGCTAGGCTGTGGTGTGTGTGTGTGTGTGTGTGTGTGTGTGTGTAGTCACGTGCACGTGCATCTGGAGTTTCCTTTTGACAGGCAGTCATGGGATGTCAAGATGATACATTTATCTTCCAGGCAGTGTCAGGACAGTCTGGGTTTGTTGAGTAACTTGGAGGCAGTGATCTCCAGGGAAGCCTTTTTTTGTGCTTTGGACTATACTACAGCCATTGCTGAAGGCTTCCTGAAATCCACTTGGGATGTTACTAACCAAATCAAGCAATCCTATCTACTAGTGACTGAAGGGCTCATATATTTGTGGGTTGAATGCTATATAAAGTCACTGTCTTGAGGCTTCACTTTGAAGCACTGCTGTTTTTAAACCTCAATGCCATTAATACCAGGAGTCTTCTTTTAAAACTTAATGTGGCCAGTTTTCTGCTTTCTGTGGGTAGATGAACCAACTGGGCAGCTTCCCTGGAATTGGCTTCTTAGGTTTGGGCTCTGTGTGTGTGTGTGTGTGTGTGTTTCCACCTAACTGCTGGGAGTTGAGGACTGGGAACTCTTCCTTGTGCAAATTAAAGTAAACAAGAATTATGCAGAGAATTCCCCTGAGGTGTGACAACACACACAGATACAATTGCTCACTTAGAGAGTGTGGGATGGTCTTGCACATTAGCACCGATCAGTTCTAGCATTGCTGAACATTCTGTCCATTCAGAGTTCTGAAGATTTGAGACGAATCCATGATGACTGCTTGGAGATGTATGGTGGGGGAAAGGATTGCCTACTGCCAGTGGAGTCTGATAGTCCAGTCTGAGGGTTCATAACAAGTTGGCTTACTTTATATCTACCTTAATATTTAAATCAACACTTGAGAAATGATCTTTACAATGTCTCTTATTCCTCTGTGGGTGACCCTCCCCATTGTTTTAATCAAAGCTGTTGCTTGTTAACGAATTTGAAATGCTATGAAAGGAAGAGTGTGAGGCGGGTAGACAGAATTACTGATCATAAGAACAGTACGAACACAGACTCCACTCTTTCCAGTATTGACATTAATCGGCAAGGGGCACCTTGCCCCTTTACCGAAAGGTAAAGGCACCTTTCTGGTCTCTGCTGAGTGTACCTTTTGAGAGAACGAAAGTAAAGAATTAAAGAAAGATGGTACTGCTATAATGTACTTCATTCAAAAGCCTATGAAGAATGTTTTCTACTTTGCTGCAGCTCTTGTTTCAGAAGCAATGACTCTTTTATTAATATCTGTGAAAGAAAAGTTTGTCCTTAAATAAAAGTCTGACAAAGCATAATGAGAAGGAGCTAAGTTAGTGGAAGAGGAGTGTCCAAACAAGAAGAATTCCAAAGCATATCAGTTCATTTTAATTACACTTCACAGACCGAAGGCAAAGTCATATGATTTCTTCAAAGGAAAAAAATCTTGCCCCAACTGCAGTTTCACTGTTCTGCACACCTTTGTAAAGATTAGGCATGAACGTAATACCATTGCTTCAGAAGTTTGAATAGAACCATGAAGAATAGTTGACTGGTCCTATTGAATTAAGAGTCAGAATGACAAATGGTACCATATATTAAGTACATGATCAAGACAAACAGATTAAAAAGGATTCTGAGAGGTGACGGCTATACCATTTGGTGGAGAAAAGAACAGCACCATTAACAACACAGGCTCAGAGATTCTCTACAGAGAAAGCGTAAAGGCCAGGTCTTTGGCTAAATAGAAGGTATTCTGTTATTAAAACTACTAGCATGAGCTATTTAGATATGCTTTTGGATTGTTGAATGTGAACTACACATGAATACCTCATATTTTTAAAAGAAGACACTTTTCCAGGATATAACTATAAAAGAATAAATTGCATTCACTTTGAGCACTAGGCAGCTTCCTAAATATAATATAGGTCCTTAATTTGGAGCTGTTAACACGATTAATATCTAAGTGATAATTAGCATGTTAAACCTGTGAAAGTAGAATGATTTTTAAACTCTGCTTTTAATTCTAGAAATTTTGGAGATTGTGAGTTTGAGTGTGACCAGTGTTTTACAGATGTTAAGTCTGTGGCAGTCATGCTCCATTGATAAACATTTTATTCAACCTTTAAAATTTCTGCACTAATTGGGGTTCTTTTGTTGATGTTTTACTCATGTTTTCATGGGTGGTTATTTACAATAACTAGCAGTAGCTATTGGTGAAAGCAAGTGAAAGAGGATTAGGTACAGTTCCCTGTTGACTTGTATGAAGCTCTTGACTGAGGAGATAGAATATTAGTGAAATCCGGTCTAGGCTTCTGAAAGCAGCCTTGGAGATGCCGTGGAATAGAGTCTCGGCACTGGTAAGAATGTACAGTTATTGCAAGGTAGAGTTCAGTTCAAGTCTTGGTTTGTAATCTGAACAGTTAAGTCACACAGCATACATAAGAACTACTATACTTTAGGAGTATGTATATGCTGTGGTGACAAAAGCCAGTGACATTTCAAGGTATCACTATTCATACTATCTTTTGGTCATTAGGTAGGTTTGCAGTTAGTGGATTCTGAAAGTACAAGTCTTTGCTGTGATGTGGGGACCTGTAGAATTTTTTGTAGTTAAAAAAAAAGAAAATTTCCTATATCAGGCAAGTTTGGTTATTGGCCTACATGTAAGGATCTGTAAAAATGCGGAACTGTTTCCTAGGAAGAACAAAAGGCTATAATTGTTGAACTTAGGTATTTTGCAGCCAGGGACATGATGCTTGCTTTTGATTTTGCCTCTCTAGACATATTTTAATTATGAGCCTCTTAAAATTAAATATGCTGCGGCTAAAAACAGAATCCTAAGTAACTAGTGCACAAACAATTCTTCAATGCCTTGACTGGAGAGAAACTCTTTGCTGTTTTCCACTTGCCTGCATGAGGGTTGGCTGTGGATTTGTGCCCTAGTGTCATGTTAGCAAACAGCTCATTACTTCTGGAAGAATCATAATGTTGAGAAAAGCTTTCAGCTTCATAGCAGTTAGACACCATTGCCTTGTTCTTAGATTCTAGTGTTGTAGTAGTGCATATTTTAATTTTTTTTCAGGCGGGTATTTAAAAAAAACAACATACCAAGTAGCGTATATAAATGAAAGATTTTAATTATAATAAGACTAAGGCGTGCATTAATCTTTCCTTGAAGAGCTTCCTTCTGGGCTCTCCTCTATTGATTTCTGCCCTTTATGCTTACATTAGACATATTCAGGGTGATTTGGCCAGTGTGCTCTGATATAGCCTTACTGGTTGTAAAAATGTTGTAATGCATCTGTACCACTTGATACATGGGGGCTGTTCTAAGCTCCCTGAAGACCCCGCCACTACCTCAATCCTACAGGCCACTCCCCTGACACCTCTCAGATCATCTCTTGTTACAACCACAAAGAGAGTCACCACTTGGTATGTGTGACAGGGAGGCAGTGGGTCCAGCTTCAGGCTATTGCCAGAGCTTATTCTGATCAGTTGGTGCTTGAGCCCTAGCACGTGGCATATATTTTTATCTTCCTTTGCTATTTTTACTTATAACATGAATAAATGTAACCATTGGCACTATCAAGTAGCTGAAGTTGGAATCTGTTTAAATTTACATTAAAAATTTTTTTATATCTAACATTTATTTAAAAATACTTAAATATTATTATATGCATATATTTATACTGGCAAAGAGCTCAAAGGTACCTAGATCCCATGGCGTTATCAGGTCACAGAAAGCCATTGTAACTTCACTTTAATTTGTTTTCCCCCAAAACATAAACCAGGCATACAAAGTCATATTGTAGGTAAGTGGGAAGAGCCAGATTTATAACCCAGGTTGTCCACTACAACCTTCTACCACACAACTGTCTCAGACTACTTAATTAAAATGTATGTATGTGGGAGTAGTTGAACAAGGCTTTTTTTTTCTTTTGGAGAAAAAGTAATTATTTTTTTCCATTTCCATTTCTAGTCCTCAGAATTAACTCAATTTATTTCGTATTGACTTCCATTCATTTTTGTGATTAAGAATTGTTAATAAGGCTTCATCTCACCTGAACTGACCCATTCTGTGAACTGGAACATCTTCTGGCCAGTCACGGAGAGGAGTGGGATGTTCTTGACT
The DNA here is from genome assembly GCF_023721935.1 of Panthera uncia. Taxonomy (NCBI): domain Eukaryota; kingdom Metazoa; phylum Chordata; class Mammalia; order Carnivora; family Felidae; genus Panthera; species Panthera uncia. The sequence goes on along the minus strand of NW_026057584.1, from coordinate 91,948,450 downwards.
TTGCAGACTCCTAAAGAAAAAATTTTTGGTACTTCATTCTGGATCTCTTCTAGATAAAAATAAAAACAAGCACTGCTGGGTGGGCCCTGAAAAACACAACTCAAGTTATGCTTCCTTCTTAAACAGAAAAAGTAGTGTGCCAGGTAGCACATCAAATATACTCAGGCCAGCTATTAACTCCTTACCACCCACCTCTCTCTAAAAGGCCTACCTCCTTTAAGTCATGCACAAGACCCACACTTGCTTAAAAGGCCCCAAATGCTGCTATCTCCACCCCCAACCTCCAGTTATCCAAATTCTACCTATTAGTCAAGACCTGGTTTTAATTATACTTCCGCGGAGCTTTCTCTGATTATGCCAATTCACAAAGCCCTCCCTCTGTCCGAGCAACTCAGGTGGTAAATTCTAATTTTAATGTTTGATTGAATCAGCTTTCTTATTAGCATCTACTTGTGGAGGTCTGATAGTAAAGGATTTGAATGAGAAAGAACACCACTCTCTATTGTTCTCTGTTGAGAGTTCTGGAAACTGTTGGGAGAGGAGAATGTGATTGAAAGTAGGGGCCTGGGTGGTAACAGCCCTTTGAGCATCCCTAAGGCAAGGCTTACCAACATACTTGTAGGCAAGAAAAGTGATTGCTAATTATGATTTACAATATACTGCATACCAGGCTAGGTGCGTTAGGATCAGTACGTCTAATCTTCGTGATAATGTTGCAAAGTTGGTTCTATTATTTGGTGTCATTTTTTCATACTGGGTAATGGAGGCTGAGGGATCTTTGGCACCTGGTGTAAGGTCAGTGCAGCTGGTGGAGTCCTAACCCAAGACTTGCATCCTAGTCTGTTGGACTGAATGGCCTATTCTGCTCCTCATACACCAGATTGCCCTAGAGCCTGAAGTTCGGGTCAACAAATTTAGTCTAAACCTTGGCTGGTATTTCTTCCAGGTAAGAGAGCACACACAAACTCACTGCCAGAGTCGCCACACACAACAGAGGTGACTGACAGGTTGAGGATTGGTGAATCACTTCTACCTGGAGGCAGAAGTGTCACTTGGAAATATTGGAAAAGGCTGTGCTTTGATTTGACACAGACCTTATGCATGAAGACAGTAATGTCTTAGAACTGTAGAGAGCTTGAGACATTCAAATCCAAAAGTGCAGGCTTCCTGAAGAACCACTGGAAGATTCAGAAAATCCAGGCATACTTAGGAAATCCACATCACGTTCCTTTTCATTAATGACTTATCATGAAGACAGAATTGTTCTGCCAAATATGCAAAAGATTAGCACTGAGAGTAGCAAAGGGGAAAACCAGTCTTCACATAGGAGTATGGGTAGACTGGCAGTGGTCACTCCTGGGATCGGGCTGAGCAGTCTGGTCAGGTGAGTGCCCTTGTCTGTTCTCTTTGCTTCATGTCATCCTAATAGGAAAATATCGTTAGTTGCATGGGGCAACCTTGCTAAGAACAGAAATTGATGGTCCTTTGGTTGGGCATGTACGGACAAATCACATTTCTAAAGATCTGTTCCTTAAAAGCATGTTGCTGGGTCAGCATGAGGTCTCTTGACATGAACTTCCATGGGAATATATAATATCCTCATTTCCAATAGCAAAGTCCCTTAACAATTTTTATAGAAATGTAGTGTTGGAATATGACCAGTTTCTCTCTTTGCTTCTGGCTTAATCATATATAAAGAAGCTCAAAAGATTCAAAGTTGTAAAGAGAGATTTTTATTTATTCCAGGGTTGAACTTTTTCACATTCAGAGATGTCTAGAAATGCCATACACTGTCTCAAGGAAATGTGAGTTCCCCATCTTTGAGGGTATTCAAACTGAGGATAAGCAATGACATGCCAGGGTACTCTGCAGAGAGGATGTGTGCATTGGATATTAATAGCAGATTTATTGAGCACATACTATATGCTAGATAGTATTCTACATATAGTAATTCATGAAATCGTCTAAAAAGGCTTGGAGTTGATTGTTTTATTATTCTTTCCATTTTATGGGTGCAAAAATGGTAACTGATTTGCTTCAGATCAGGATCTGTACTCAGTCAGTCTGAGCTTAGAACAGAACTTCTCAACAGAAATTGAGTGCAAGCCGCAAATACAATTCACATATGCAATCTTAAATTTTCTAGTAGCTGCATTGTAAAAGGAAAAAAAAAACCATTGAAGTTAAGTTTAATAGTATATTTGCTAACCTAATATATCTAGGATATTATCATCTCAACATGTATCGATTATGAAAAAACTATTAATTTTTACTTACAAGCACATCTCTGTTCAGACTACCCATGTTTCAAGTGCTCAGTGGCTACCTGTGGTGGGGGTGGCCACCATATGGGACATGACTAGAACCCGTACCAGGAACATTTCTACTCTACCTCTGTCTGTTGATGGCCAAGTTTCTCTCCAAAGCATGCACCTATCAGTCATTGTGTGTGTGATGCCATTCATCTGTTTATTAATTTTGCCCTTAAATGCCAGCGTGAATATTTCTTTAAAAAAACTTAAGACACTTCCATGACTTCTGTCAGGAACATATTTACTTTAAAAACCTGTAAAATAGGAAGATTTTTCTGTATCTCATCTGTTAAAAAATGAATCCCATATGTCTTTCATTTGTGAAGATGGAGTGTATCTGGATTGCTTCCACTTTACAACTATTCATACACATTATGAAATCGCCTCGCCCTTCTCATTTCCAGGCTAAAGAACCTAGTTTCTTTTGTCATTTGTTATTTTGTTTGTTTTTTTATTGGTTTGCTAGGGCAGACGTGTAGCCTGATGCTTAAGAAACGGGCACAGCTCAGGATCTGTGCATCTCTAGTAACAACGAGAAGGGAAGAGTAACCTTTACCAAAGAGTGAACTTAACCACTTTTTTTCTCATTTACACTTCACGCGTATTTCTCAGTTCTCTTTTACTATATACCCTTGTAATGATTACTGCAGTCAGAAATGACATGCGGCCCACCACAGTGATATTTCTGACCAAATTGTAGTAATTTTTTGGTAGGTTTGATTCATTCCCTGGCAGGTAGTATTCTTCCCTGTGATCCAAAGGGCCTTTCTCAAGTAGAATTTCTGACAGTAACCGACCCTCTGGGCTGCGGCATGCTTCAATTGAAAAAAAGCAGAATGTGACATGCCTTTCATTGTGCAGAACACACAAAAAAGTCCTGTGTCTCCTTTGTAAGTGCAACCTCTATTCAGCTATACATGCTAACGTGAAACATTTTAGTAATTCTAAGTCTCTTTGTGGGGGCATATTACATGGGTAGCTTAAGTTTGACTTCAGTTGCTTATTAAAAGAAAAATATTAAGAACAAGGCTTCAGTGGGGATGAAAGAAGAATTCTAAACTTCACAGGGAAGAATTTCCTTGTGGAGATAGACTCTAAGGATATGTCATCTAATATTATGTGCATGAATATTAGATATTTCATTTGGATTATAGAGTGGTGGAATTAAAACATAATGCTTGTGGACATAATATATCCCCAATGTGGCACATCTTTTAGTTGTTTTTTTTTTTTTTAATAACTAAACAGTTTTAACACGGAAAGACAAACCAATGGAAAGTGCAAGATGCATTTGTTTGTGAGCCAAATGAATAAATTTAAAGATGACTTATTGAGCATCATCTGTGTCCCTGGCACAGAATACAGAAGTAAGTTTAGGACACCAGCCCTGATTTCCAGGAATCTGCAGTCTAACTGGGGAGATATGACATGTGTATCCTCTGCCCTTAGCAAAGCAAATTACCTTATTTATATATGTCTAGCTCCCTTATGAAGTATAAGTTCCATTAGGCAGGGGTGCATCCCACTCACATTTGGGTCTTCTGCACCTTGCAGAGAATAACTATGCAGTGGGCATGAGTTGGAGTAAATGGAAGTGGTACATTAATTTTATTGATACACATGGATTAAAAATAGCTATAATACCATATTTATAATGGAGCCACTTATATAAAAATCTCATTTTAAATAATGAAGACTGGGGAGCCTTGGTGGCTCAGTCCGTTAAGCATCTGACTTCAGCTTAGGTCATGATCTCACGGTTCATGGATTTGAGCCCTGTGTCAGGCTCTGTGCTGACAGCTCTGAGCTGACAGCTCTTTCTCTCTCTCTCTCAAAAAATAAATAAACAGTAAAAATTTTTTTTAAATAATGAAGATAAGTAAAATCCAGAGCCAATCCCTTTGCTACTGTGCTTACCCTTCTGCTGACTCCAGTTGGTGACTTCTAGCAGTTCGGCTGCAGTTGAAAAAGATGGTGTTAACCTGAAGGAAGTGTGGGCCTCTTTTCTTAGAATGCCAGTGTCATAGTAGGATTTAACCTTAGCCAAAGACTCCTTCAGGGTAGAGAATATAATAATAATTCTATTTTGTCATGAGGATGAAGAAACTTGACATTTAATCACATTAATCCTTAGAAATATGGATATGAGAGCTGGAGAATGGGATGACACAAAAAATATGTTTACATATGTCTGTGTAGAGTTTCCAATGACTGCTGAAGAAGATAGTGATTTAAAAGATCCCAAACCAACAAGGAAATCGTGAGAAAGAAGAAGAAAGCAGCAGAGGTATGACACTTCCTAATTTTAATTTTTTTTTTCAACTTTTTAAATTTATTTTTGGGACAGAGAGAGAGACAGAGCATGAACGGGGTAGGGGCAGAGAGAGAGGGAGACACAGAATCGGAAACAGGCTCCAGGCTCTGAGCCATCAGCCCAGAGCCTGACGCGGGGCTCGAACTCACGGACCGCGAGATCGTGACCTGGCTGAAGTCGGACGCTTAACCGACTGCGCCACCCAGGCGCCCCAACACTTCCTAATTTTAAATTTTACTATAAAGCTATAGTGATCAAAACAGTATGGTACTGGCACAAAAACAGACAAATAGACCAGTGGAGCAGAATCACAAGCCCAGAAATAAACCCAAGCATATACAATCAACAAATATTTGACAAGGAAACCAAGAATACTCAGTGGAGAAAATATAGTCTTTTCACTAAGTGGTGCTGATATAATTGGATACCCATGTGTAAAAGATGAAGCTGGATCCATATCTTACGCCTCAAAAAAAATCAAAATGGATTAAAGACTTAAAATGTAAGACCCGAAATGATGAAACTTGCAGAAGAAAACATAGGAATAAAGCTCCTTGACATGGGTCTTGGTAATGATTTTTTGGATATGACATCTAAAGCAAAGACAAGAACACAAAAGTTGAACAAGTGGGACTGCATCAAATTAAAAAGCTTCTGCACAGCAAAGAAACCATCAATAAAGTGAAAAGACAACCTGTGGAATGAGAAAATATTTGCAAATCATGTATCTGATAAGGGTTGATATCTAGAATATATAAAGAACTTATATAACCCAATGGTGAGAAAACAAATAACCCAAATTACAAAAAAATGGGCAAAGTACTTAAAAAGGTATTTCTTCTAAGAAGATATACAAAAGGCCAACAGGTACATGAAAAGATGCTCAACATTACTAGTCATTAGGAAAATGCAAATTAAAACCACAATGTGATATCACCTCACACCTGTTAGAATGGCCATTATCAAAAAGACAAGAGATAAATGCTAGTGTGGGTAAGGGGAAAGGGAGCCCTTATGCGCTGTTGGTGGGATTGAAAGTTGGTACAGCTACTATGAAAAATGGTATGGAGGATTCTCAAAAAATAAAAAAAAATAGAACTACCATATGATCTAGCAATTCCACTTCTGGAAATATATCCAAAGAAAATGAAAATGCTAACTCAAAAAGATAACTGCGCCTCCATTATTTATGATAGCTAAGAAATAGAAACAACCTACCTGTCCATTGATGGATGAATGGATAAAGGAATTGCAGTGTGTGTGTGTGTGTGTGTGTGTGTGCGTGCACATGTGCATATACAAGGGAATATTATTCTGCCATAGAAAAATGAGGAAACCCTACCATTTGTGACAACATGAGTGGACCTAGAGGGTATTATGCTAAATGAGATAAGTCAGACAAAGGCACCTACCATATGATGTTACTTACATGTGGGATCTAAAAACCAAAGAAAACAAAGCCCATAGAAAAAGAGATCGAGCTGTAGTTACCAGGGGTGGAGGGTTGGGGGAAGGGGAATTGGAGGGAGGTGGTCAGAAGATACAAACTTCAAGTTATAAACAAGTCCTCGAGGTGTAATGCGCCATACAATGATGATAGCTGAGGCTGCTGTAGGGTATATAGGAAAGTTGTTAAGAGTTCACACCATGAGGAAAACACTTTTCCTTTTTTTTTCCTTTCTTTTCTTTTTATTGTATCTATATGAGAAGATGTATGCTAGCTGAACCTGTTGTGTGATAATTTTACAACATATGTAAATTAAACCATCATGCTGTAGGTCTTAAACTTCTACAGTGAGGTGCATCAATTATTTCCAAATAAGACTGGGAAAAACCCAGGCCTTTATATTTATGAGTTAGAACCACTAGTTCTTTAACTTCTGGATATTACTTTTAAATCTGTGGTTGTTCAAATTGAGTTCTACCATCTTTTTGTGTAGTGTCATCAATGTTTTCAGACTTTCTCTAACTCTAAGAAACTCATTATGAAGAATGAAAAACCCCAAATAACAATTCAGGAGCTTCTTTCATGTTGGAACTGTTCTTGAAAGAGATAGATGCTCAAAGAGTTGAACAGAGAATTTGTCTTCTGGCCATCTGGCTTATTAGGAGCTTCAATGTTCTCTTCTGCTACAGAGCCCTCAAGTCCAGAATTTGATGGAAACTGGAGTGATCAGGAGCTGTAGGGTAGGCTTCAGGTTAGGTAAAGGGGGGCAGTATGGAGGAGTTGGGGACAGGGATCGGTCTAGGCTATGTTTTGAAATTTAGAAGTGTATGTAGGTTTTAGTGATCATAACACATACACAGAGGATAAAATGATTTAAATTTCTTCATATTGAATACCAGACCAACAAGTAACAAAGCTCCAAAGAGGTGTTTTTTGTTTTGTTTTGTCTTGTTTTAGAGACAGAGCACAAGAGAGTGTAAGTGATGAGGGAGGGCCTGAGGGAGAGGGAGAGAGAGAATCTTAAGCAGGCTCCATGCCCAACATGGAGCCCTACGTGGTGCTTGACATGGGTCTCGGTCTCATGACTGTGAGATCACGACCTGAGCCAAAATCAAGAGTCAGACACTTAACTGAGCCACCCAGGCACTCCCAAAGAGGTTTCTTTGTGAAGAGCTTCAGCATTATATATGATAACTAAGTCTGTTTTTTTAATATAGAAAATCACTGGAATGTTTGGAAATACCACATATGGAATGAATATATGTTATAATTTACTTTTAATCTAGTATCAACACATTATTAATTTATTCAACAATTTTTTCCTGAGTATATAACACATGCCAGGCTCTTGCAAAGCAGTGAACAAAATAGACAAGGTCCCTGCCCTCATGGGACTTATGGTTTAGACCTGCACTGATCAATAGATATGATAGTTACTAGACACGTGTGGCTAGTAATCACTAAAAGTATGTCTAGTTCAAGTTTAAATGTGCTGTAAGTGTAAAATGCATACTGGATTTCAAACAGTATAAAAAAGTTAAATACCTCAACTTTTTATGTTGATTACATGTTTAAATGATAATAGTTTGGATATATTGGGGAAGTAAAATATATTAAATAAAAAAATACAGTCCTAAATAATACCAGGTGACCACTTAGTATTTGTGAACAAAAAGGAATCCACTAAAGATTAGCAAGGCTATATAACCTACAGAAGGGGAGGCCCCTTTGAATAGCCCACCAAGTGCATAGAACATGCTGTACTGTTAGTTTGGCCGTTTCAGCCACTTATAGAAAAGTTGGTATAAACGGGGCATCAGATCATCAGGAAAACATTTCTGTAGCAGTTTACAAGCCAGGACTCTAATATACTTTGATAGATTAAAATAATTCTTCCCGCACTACAGGATTCCTTGAGGAGAATATTAGCTGACAGAAACACTGTGCTTCCCTGGTGTGCCATACACTATGCTTGGCCCAGGCAACTGTATGGCTGCACTCAAGAATTGGCCATCCTTAAGGAATATTCATGGAGTTTATGTGGAGGTAGGAGAAAAAAAGGAAGGAAGCTTCAAAGATTAAAAAAACTCATCTGTGCAGTTTTATAGATTGGTAGATTCAGCATGAGAAGGAAAAAATTGGGATCTCTGTCAACCTATTTGTTTTTCATATGGGGTTCTCAATAGTATTTCTCATTTTGGGTCATATATGCTAGTCTCTAAAACTGGTTATTTATATTTCCTTTGATATAAAATCTTATTTTATATAGGATTTTCAAGTCAGTGGCTTATGAAACCTCTTCAAGATTCTTTAAGAACAACAAAAACAACAATACGCTCCCCTACAGCTTGGCAGTGTGGGCAGAATGGCTTATCCCTGGTTTACTGATCTGCATAGAACTTGATCGCGTGCTCCAACTCTGTTTTGAGAACTTGTGATGCCCACAGTCTAAATAAAGTGAGACCCAAATCCTTATAATCTAAGGTAAACAGTTTTGTCCTAGTGTGTGGCAGGAAATGTACACAGGGATAGAATTATCCATTGATTTGGCAACAAGTTTGGCAAGCGTAGATGTTTGGTAAATGCCTACAAGATAAAAGCATTCAAAATAGCAAAGTAGTCAATCAGCCCTAAGAACTGAAAGCTAAGGGTTGCTCAAAATAGTATGAAATAATTTATGCTGTGAGGGCTCAAGAAGTGAGCATAGGATGATGGAAATTTGGTAGAGCATGCATGTGAGTATGTGTACACACACACACACACACACACACACACATACATTACATATGCACACCAAAGAAAATATACATAAGAAAGTGATAGCAAATACAAGATGAGAAGTGACAGGGGAAAGAAGAGACAAACAATTCCCCTGGAAAAGGAAAGCATTTTCACTTGCTGGGACTATACATATGTTCAGAAATATCATTCAGTTGAAGCCAGCAAATGAGTTGCTTAGAAGGGATTAGAGGAAAAGCCTTCAGAAGGAAAGCATACTGCTCCAGAGGTTGAACAGTGACAAAGGTAAGAGAAACCTGTAAAACCCAGTCAGATTATGCGTCCTGTTGGATCTAGAGAAACCTTATGAACAAGAGCAAAAACAAATGGGAGAGGAGTGAAGCAGTGAGATGTAGTGAAATTGAATGCTGTGTATCAGGTACCATCGGAAGTTCATTATGTAATATGCGCAAGCCCAAGTCTTTCCAATTCAGTCTTCACGATGTTGGTAATATACTCTTGATTCCCTTCCCAGTTATCTCCTTATCTCTTGCCTTCCTTCCCCATTCTACCTTCTGAAATTGATAGAATTTACTCACTGTCTTCACCCTGCCTTCACTCTTCCAATCACTCAGCCTGGATTCTGCCTCCGCTGCTCCAATTGAATAGGTTCTTGCCAAAGTTATGAATCGCTTCCCAGTTGTCAAATCCAATGGACATTTTCCAGTCTTCTTTTATTGTGATGATTAAAAGAAGAATCTTAGTATATTAGAGAAGCCAAGAATGGACTGGCAAAGTTCCCATGATCCTACCATTTTGATTCTCCATTTTAAAGCTGCCAAAATAAGTACTGAAGATTTAGACAAGCAAAATGGATAATTTTGGACTACATATAAACTGGAAAAGATTGAAGTGTATAACCCTTTGCCAAAAAAAAAAATGGCTCCAAAATAAAGTTGAAATTGGAATATCAGCCTTTGGAAATTGAGCAAGACATGGGTAAGTAAATGGCAATTTAATTTGGATGTATTAGTAGAAAATATAACAATCCTTATGGAAGATAACCCTGTTAACAAGGGGTGAGGAGAAATGTTGCTTAGCATACAGAAATGTCCCTATTTCTAGAAGACTTTGAAGTCAAAAGAGGAAGTTAAAAGGGGCAACATTTTAAGGAATGTATAAGGATGAGCATGTACTTGGACACAGATGCCCTTATGAGCACCAAACTTACTGACTGAGGAGTGAAGAGAGAATGAAAGATATGCTTGTAGAATATTCTGATTGACAGCATTACCATTGGAATTGTCTTTCAAAGAATACCTTAGTCCCCTATCTAATCATTGCTGGTGGGGGTAGGGTTTCCCAATTAAATTCTTAGATATCTATTTACATACTCTACGTTTATTTGATATTTACCTTTTCCTCGCTTTTTTTTTGTTGTTGTTGTTCAGAAACTATCACTTTGAGAATGCTTGAGAGAGTGGAGAGATTGGAGGGAATAGGTCAGTCCTTCTAAAAGAGGAGAGACACAATAATGCCACCATAATCATCAGGAGCAGACATTTATGAAACACCTGCCCTGGTCCTCTAAGTCAGCTGTAAGGTCAGTGAGAAATTCTGAGTGCTCAGATGCTCTGCAGGGAAATTTATCTAGAGAAAAAGAATGCATCAGCTCATTTTTAAAAAAAGACTCATGCCATCAAGCCATCCCCAAAGTACCCTTTTAAATCCAACAAGTCAAGCAAAACTATGGTTAATGATATGCTTGTGTTTATCAGAGCTGGCATTATGGCACTAAGTAAAATTTACGATACATTAGAGTTTACATTAGAGTTTTACTTTTACGCTATGTGTACGCTTGAGTGTGCTGGATCTCGTTGTATAATTTCTACATAATTATTATCCCATTTTGGGGACACTTATGTTAAATAGCTACTAGGATTTGTTGCAATTTTTATTTGTTATGTGACATGTTATTGAGTGGTGTGTGTGTGTTTGTGTGTGTATGTGTGTATTTTCTTTTAAATGCCAAGTCCTTGATCAAGAAAACAACCTCTAGTCCGAATTTATAACACTTTTCCTTTGGGAAATATAATCCAATTTTATGACCTAGTTTCTCAGGACACATTAGAGCAGAAAGAAAAGTGTCTTCATTGGCATGTGACATTAATATAAGTATTGTTATATTGTAGCTTAATTTATGTTCTGGCTTTTCTTTTCATATGAGTATTGTAATTACTTTAAGGTCCCAAACCTTGTATTGTATTTGGATTCTGCCTTTTATGCTGAGCACATTGCTGTGTATATAGTAGGAGCTAATTTAAGCATTTCTTAAGTGAGTCATGTTAGCGTCAGGAAAAAATACTTGGAAACTCCATTGAACATAGGTTAATCTTGCTTTGATGATTTAGAGTTCCTTTAGGAACTTGGAGTATTCCCAGAAACAGTAAGAAAATCAATTACCACTGAATGGCACTATAAATTCTGTTTATTTAAGTTTTCTTGGGTTTTAGACATATAATAAATGGGATTTTGCTATAAATAGGAATAGATATGCATGCACACGGACCCATTCAGTCTCAGCAATCCTATGGAAGAATGCAAACAGACTGGCTATTGATGCAAATAGTGCTAATCCTATGGAGGGACAGATGCCAGACCTTCTGCAAAAGGTGTGTATTCAGAATACATGGATAGAAATTGTGGGAGAACAAAGGAGTCTGCTCTGAATCTGGGTGAAATGGAAAGGCCAGAGTTGATGGAGTAGATTGGCAAGGGCTGCAGACTCTGCTCAGCACAGATATGTTTTTTTGGTGTGTGTGTGTGTGTGTGTGTGTGAGCGCGCACACACACTTTTTCTTTTTCATTCTGCCTCCACCCTACCCCAGCTAAACTTGACTTCCTCTGTGCAGAGTGGGAAGATTCTAGTTTGCCCTAAGGCTCACCAGTCTCTCCTGTGTGACTTTGACTTGCTTTTCATTTTCACTATATGTAAAGGACTCCTTTTCTCCTATCTATTCCTTCAAATAGTGAGAATCACCTACCAAGGCTTCCCTAAAAGGTTCTCTTTCAAATACTTAATTTTTGCAAAAGTATTTAAACAAACATTTTAGATTCCTTATCCAAATGTGATCTATTTGGACCAGGGCCAAAGAGGTCCATTTTTTCCACCTATAATTAAAGGAGAAATAATTAGAAGGAGGGTAGACAGTGAAGATAAACACTGATGCCAGCCATGCATATAAAGGATGTGAAGGTGCATATAGAGTATGAGTAAAATGCTTCATGAAACGTGTGAGTATAAAAAGCAATCTTTTAAAATCACTGCATGATTTCATGTTATGGGATCTTAAATGTGCATGTGTAACAAAATTAATAACTTGAAATTTTTAAAAGTAGATATTCTTTTTTTATAAGTAGATATTGTCAAGTTAATATATACACCCAAAGGTGTGTATGCATTTGTGTGTATCCATTCAATTTGGTCCCCAATTATTTTGCATTTTATCGTTGATTAAAGGGAGTGTTTAGGTGCCCAGCTCCCTCTGGCTGGTCCACTGTGGCCCTTCACCACGTCCCATGCCTGGTGGGCTCCACAGGCAGCTCCTGCCTCCAACTCCAGCTCTTTGGCCTCCTACCAGACCACAGTTCTGTCTCCTTATTTTCCAGTAACCCTGCCATGCCTTCCTGCTTCCTTGTACCTCTGCCCGTTCCCTCTCTCCCTTTTCTTCTAGTATATGCATTCTTACCACCATTGCCCTTTCATTCAAAATATACTCTGTTCTGTTGAAATGCAACATATACATTTAAAATGATCACCAAGCTATGCTAAATGGCACAATAAAAACCAAAGGGCTTAAGGGAAAATGCAGTAGGGGCACAAAATTTAAAAACTTCCTTAGCGACACATACACATACAAAATCACATTCTGATCAGACTGTTCCCTGATATATCAACTTCACAGTTTCAAAACACATGTCAGGAGAACTGAGTGTATGCTCTTGTAAACTTATATGTATTCATGTGATTTTCCATGAATGCTCATATTCTCCCATTAGACCAGACACCATAAAGGCAGGGCTGTGTTTGCCTCTGGTCATCTTTGTAGCTCCGCCATCTGGCACATTGTCTGCTTGGTGGTAAGCACATGACAAATGAATGAATCTTTCTTTGCAATTTCCCTTCATCTTCTGTTTTCTCAGGACTCTTATGTCTTCTAGATACCCTATGAGTGAAAGGTTTATAGCTGATTACGGGCTTGGTGTTTGTTTGTTTTTTATTATTTATCTAGAGAGCAAGGTCTTAGAATAATGTTCTTTGTTTATTACCCACATGATCCCTGTACTAGGCAAAACTGAGGTGGAAAAACAGAACTTAAGGTCAAGTTGTTCAATGGAAGGAACTTAAGATGGGTATTTATTCAGAAGGTATTTTTCAGAGCTAAAAAATAACTAACCTAGGTGTCTGTTGATGGATGATTGGGTAAAGAAATTGCATATATACATACATACATACACAATGGAATATTATTCAGTCTTACTACAAAGGAGATTCTGCCATTTGCAACATCATAGATTAACTGGAAGGTATTATGGTAAGTGGAATAAGCCAGATACAGAGAGAAAAAAATTGGCTGATCTCACCTTATATGTGGAATCTAAAAAAGTCAAATATATAGAAGCATAGAGTAGAATGGTGGTTACCAGTGGTGGAGGGTTTGAGGGAAGGGGAAGATCTTGGTCAAAGATACAAAGTTGCTGTTATGTAGGGTGAATAACTCTAGAGATCTAATGTACAGAATGATGACTATAGTTAATAATACTGTACTGAATATTGGAAATTTGCTAAGGGCATAGATTTCAGGTGCTCATATCACACACAGTAACTGAGGAGAAGATATATTAACTGACTGGATTATAGTAATCATTTCACTGTATATGTATCTCAAATCAACATTGGTATGCCTTACATACATATAATTTTTATTTAAAAAGAAAAACCAAAGGAGATGGTGAGGTAATCCAGAGGTCGATTACAGCAGGAAGCTGCTGCCCACCGTAGGACTGGAGAGACCAATGAAGGAGGCAGTCTTACCAGAGGTGAAGGTCAGAGCTACCCAAAGGGAGCTGGCACCACAAAGGAGTCACAGCCAGAGATGAAAATACTGCCCAAGCAGAGAGAGAAAGAGAAGAGGCTAACAAACAAACAACAAACAACAAACAAACAAACAAACAAACAAACAAAACCTAGTTCCTCCTGTCCTTGCATCCCAAATCTCAGGCCAGTGCCTCCCATTTTAAGAACTTTACCAGAAGCCAGTTTGTGAGGAAGTGTGGGAGCATGGGTTGCCCAAAGGAGCTACCCGCCCCACAGAACAGAGCAGGGGTAAGGAGAGTGCAATGTGGCAGAAGACTGGTGTGGCTCTACTGTTCCATTCCACCCTTTTCAAATTTTTTTAAATGTTTTTATTTTTGGGGGGCAGAGAGAGACAGAGCATGAGCAGGGGAGGGACAGAGAGTTAGGGAGACAAAGAGTCTGAAGCAGGCTTCAGGCTCTGAGACTTCAGCACAGAGCCCAGTGCGGGGCTCGAACTCACGGACTGTGAGATCATGACCTGAGCTGAAGTCAGCCGCTCAACCGACTGAGCCACCCAGGCGCCCCTCATTGCATCCTTTTCAACAAATCAAGTGACCAATGGTATCAGTGTTGCCTTATGGATCATTTTGTGACATTCTTCTTCGTCAGTTTGTAAGGAAAGGACACAAAGGACTTTAGAGTTTCTGTATGAGCCACTTACTGGTTAATGGAATATTTATAATTACAAGTGAAGTGTTTGTTGCATAGATCTAGTTTACCAGAGGGGTGTAATCTATATCATGATGAAACTTATGTCCTAATAAGTCCTGATGCAAAATATTGAAAAATAAAAAAGGTGAAGTCTCTCTCTAGCTTCAGTCATAGGAACAGTGCAGTGCTTTTCACCTTTGCCCTTATTTTCCTTGCAGTTTATAGGCAATATTGTCCTCCAGAAATTATATTTCCACCTGAATATTAAACTATCCTCCAGGGCAAAACAAAAGTAATCAAAACGGAACTTTTACAAATAATGATTTTAAGCTGACTATCCTGGAAACTCAGAACATTCTTTCTGTTTGGGTTGCATTTTTATTTGGGTCCTTCCTTGTATCATTTATCACAACAATGTTATATACTGCAGAGATGGCTAGGCACAGATTATTATTATTATTATTATTGTTATTTTTGAAAGATATTAAAGGGCTCAGATTAGTGAAAAGACTATACAGTACTTACTTTGTAGACACCACTCTTTGTTTTTGTTTTTGTGAAATATGTGAAAGAAACTTTAAGTGCATGAATAAAATGCTTTTAAAATCGACTAATTCCTCCTTACAAGGAGGCAGTAGTAGTGAAATAAAAAATGCAATTGAATTTTAACAAATATATCTTAAATTTCAAAAAAAATTTATTTCCCTCTATGTATTCTATAGTTGTATTTCAGAGCTAACATTTAGCTCTGAATTTCAAAGGCATTATATGCAAGATACGTTTTATATTCTTAGTCTATAAAATTGTGGTCATGGTGAAATATTTGTTACCCTTTCCTCTGTTAGTAGCACTGCAAAGTGCAATTTACAAGGCAAGTCACACTGACATCCACTGGTTCTGTAAATAGGGATAAATTATTGTACTGGTTACAGTATTTTAAGCCACATCCTTAAGAGTGCAAATAAGTAAATTTCTTAGTTGCAAGTTAACTTCATCATATATACTTTTTCCCTCATCCAATTCAAGATATTTCTCTAGCCTTTCTTCCCTCAATGGCACCTGTTGTGAGAGGGGTGTGTAGCTCCTGGGGGTTTGCCATGGGCCAAGCTGGCATTCTCTGAGATGTAAACCCTGTGCTGGTCATTGGGCATTTTCAGGCCTTCCTCATACTGGCCTCTACAGAATATTTCAGTTCCCATCTATGCTCCCTTCAGTTGATCCATCCTGCCCTCTGCACAGCATCCTCTATCACTGGGCGGGGCTTCTGGTCTGCTGTCTTGCCCTGTGTGTCACAACCTTGCCTCTCCTGGTGATGAGGATAATCTTTGCCTGCTCCTCATGTCATTCAATGAGCTTGGTGAGGCGGTCTAGCTTCTGTGCTAGCCCCTTGCTGCCATCACCACCTAGTGTTCTGGGCTATGGCAGCATGGAAACAGTCAGATGTCGGGGGGGGGGGGGGGGGGGGGGGGGGGGGGGAGGGGTAGAGGGCCACTTACCATTTCCCAAGGCTCCAGAAGGAAACAGGACATGACTCTGGGTGAGGGGGTGTGATTGTTCTCCTCCTCCCCCCTTCATAGAAACCCAAATTATATTTAACTCTTCTGTTTCCCTTTAAATGTGTTTGCTCTTTTCAAAACTGAGGGTTGCTGTGGGGAAGGTGGGTGGGGGATGGGTTAAATGGGTGATGGGCATTAAGGAGGGCACTTTCTGGGATGAGCACTGGATGTCCTGTGTAAGAGATAAATCACTGGATTCTACTCCTGAAGCCAAGGCTGACTTGAATTTAAATAAAAACAAAACAAAACATTTTTACAAGGCCATTTTTAAGCCTAAAAGTTAAGATTTTGAGGCGTTTGTTTCCTGATTTTCTTACAGGCATGCCCTTTAGGCAATGAACAATTCAGTAGAGGCCCTTATGGGGAAAGGCCTACAGTCCCAGTCAAGAAATTCAGTAAAGCAGGGGTGAGGGAGCCTCAGATAATACCCACTTCGCTTTCTTAAAGCATCTTGTGTAAATCCTGGGATCCTAATTCCTCCCCTGTAAAAGAGGGATTATAGGACCCACTTTATGTGGCTACTATGAAGATTCAACGTGATAGATTAGGTTGCCTGCCACACCCAGTGACTAGTCTTCCTCTTTGCCTCTTCCCCCATAGTTTAGAGACAGAGAAAAGTTTAACTGAGGTAGATACATAATAGCAAATAAAATCAGAAAGCGGACTCAAGGCTATAATTCAAAGTCTTACTCCTATAACTCTGGTGAGGCAGAGCCTCAAAAATGTCTTATGTTACTACGGAAGCAGTACATGTGTGTGGTAGAAAATTAGGCAACACCAACAGGCAAAAACAAGAAAAAAAAAACAAGAAAGAAGTCACCATATTCCAGCATGCAGAGATTACTACTGTTCACACTTTCACACATTAGTGCATACTTACTTTCATCTCTCTAGTTTTCTGTGTGTGTGTGTGTGTGTGTGTGTGTAAATGTATATATTATATGTATGCGTATGTAAATTTATAACATAATTTTCATCTCATTTAGAGCCAAAGAATGTTCTCCTTTTCCCTGTTGTCCCCCAAACGGCTTTCACTGCTCGTTATCCCAATCAGCACCCAAAAGAGGACTGCACATTGCCATTGTGTGTTATGTCCCTTATGTCTTGTTTCCTTAAGAGCAGTGTATTTTTTACTATTATTGGCTTGTTGAGGAGACCTGTCCAGTTGTCCTGTGGAATGTCTTACCTTCTGGGTTTATCTCGTTTCTTCTTCAAGGTGTGTAGTTTGTTCCTCTGCTTTTGGTTAACTGGACATTTTGTCTAAAATGTTTAGACAAACATTTTAGTTTGTTTAACTTTGTTTTGTAAAACAAAAGATAACTTTGTTTTGTTTAACTTTGCTTCGTCGTGGATGCTACACATCACATGATATCAGAATACAGAACCTTAGCGGTGCTAAATGAATGGCTGCATTAGGATGATAGCACTCTGACATCACTTTCATTGTGCAGTTAAGTATTTCTCCTTCTGTCTAGTAAGCGATATGTATGGGGTTATTTTGGCATCATGTGAATGCCTAATTCCTCGTCTAGCACTCACCTTACAGTTTTAATGCCAGTTATAATGAATAACGGTTTTTGAATCAAAAGAAACGACCCAGTATGTTATAGAGATAGATATTGGCGTGGAAAATCTTCAAAAGGTGGCTGTATCAGCTTTTTGCTGTTTAACTTAGGAAGGAGGCCAGATCATAGTAGTCTTTGGCTAAGGTGTATCTTTTTGGCCAAGACACACAGGATTGCCAGAAATATAAAAAATAGAGCCTAAAATTCAGAAGAAAGCATAGGGTGATTTTAGCCAAGGATGATTTTGAGTTTGTGCTTGGGATGAGTGTAAGGGGAGGGTGAAAGTTTAGAAATGATGTAATTCATAATCCAATGTTATCCAAAAATTTTAAGGCATGTTAAAAATGAAATCTAAGATACTTCAAAAATTGAAATTGGATGACACTTTTCTTCAAGGAAAGTCTTGAGTTGGAATACTTTTTCCTTTAAATCAGTATGGTATTTTTTGATGAATACTAGGATTTTATGAGCTCTGACAATTTCTTCACAAGCCCTCTCTTTTCTGCTCTCCAGATGTAAATTATTCTTTTCTGTTTGCCAGGAGTAAATTACCCTGTATTCTGGCACACTGGCTACTTCTAATGCTGCTGGGAGGATTAGATAGTATTGGATTCTTAAAGAGCTTCAAGAGATGGCTTTTAGGGGCAGGCTGCTTTGGAAAATGTGCCCGGAGTGTGTAAGTTTGGAAGAGGAACCTACTTTATTGGTCTATTTGTCCCCTTGGATGACATGATTCAAAGTCCCTTGAAGGCTTAGAGCAGAATTTGAAGTTTTCCTTAGGAAATATAAATATTGGTAGTTTTAAGAGGTATGGGTAGATTATATTGTTGTATTATTACCTTCTTATTGATTGTATTATTAGAAACATATTGCTCTCCCTTGCTCAGATGCCTTCCTGGACTTAGCTTGGGCATGTGACATGCCTTGGCCAATGAAATGTGAGAGTAAATTATATGTGCTGTTTCCAAGCAGAAGTTTTAGGTATCGTTGTGTGGTCCCACCAATACTCTTTTCTTCCTCTGCCCCGAGACTGGCATGTCCCAGGTAGCAGCTGCTCTTACATTGGGGCTCTTAGAGCTATGACAAATAGATAGCATATTGAGAAAGGAACCTTGTTTGTGGTTGGGAACCAGTAACATTTTGGTTTGTTTGTTATTGAAACATAGCTTAGCCTAAACTGACTGCTACAGAGAGACGTGAGATGGGTGAATATAATAGAGGGCTGTACTGATACCAACTAGAGGGTATAGATGGGAATTTTAGTAAGTGATCCTTTGCATAGCTGTCTTGATGGCATCTGGATTTTCCTTTCAGCTCTGTAATTCAATAAAGTAAGCCGCCAAACTAGAATGGGGTTAAAGTGCCCATGGGGAGATACCTAAAGCTACTAAAGTCACGCCTCACACCACAAATCACAACTGTTTGCAAGAATAAGAAAGAACTTTCTCTGATTGGAGCATTATTCTTCTTTGAGGTTAGCACTAGTGATTTGTTGGAACAATTAACTGAAAGTGAGCTGGAACTTTTTAATTATTTTTCTTTCAGATATGCTATTTGAGATACTTATTTGAATTGCAGTGTCACATTGTGAAATAACACAATCTGTTGCTTTTATAGTCACACAAATTAATTTTCAACTGAAGTATAAATGTCAACTGATGTATGTCCTACTCAGCTTTGGAAAAGGATTCCTTTATATTTGATTTTTTTTAGGAGAAAACATGCTCAGAATAAAGTGTGAGAGCTATGAATTGAGAGGAAAAACCATTCTCTCTTCAATGGAAATTAATTTCTCAGAACTAAAGCAGGATAAATACTCCTGCTGAAGTGTGTGCCTTAATTACAAACCTCAAGGATCTTAAGTTTTATGGCTCAGTTTAAACATCCAAACCTGTGCAGCATGCCTTAAGTTAGCCACGTTACCTACTGGGTGGTTATAAATCATTATTTTGCATAAGGAGAGTTGCATAAAAATTAAGAATTAGAGACACATCAGTTTTAACCTCACTTGACTGAATGAAATTGGTGTTCAAAAGGATTTCTTCTCAGCAGATCATTTTGCTATGTATTGGAAATTTCCAGATCTAGGTAATTCAGGGAATCAAAAAACAGAGATGAGGGTCTATAAATCACAATTGAAATTTAGCCTTCAAATTAACTTCTTAGTATGCAGCTCATAGGAGGTATGTATTTATTAAATGAAATGACCTCTAGATTTGCATATTCAGGACAAAATTAGGTTCTTGGAGGTGTAAGAATATTTAAAACCAGTATTTAAAGGTATATTATTGCCAAGATTTAATAATTAAAATTATAACAATTTGGTTTTTAAAGTTTTTATAGTTTTTAAAATTGCTTCCAGGCCATTTCCTTCTATACTTCAGTCCTTAGCAAGAAGTGATCCTTTTAACATAAAAAAGTGTGCATACACATTTCCCAATCCTAAAGAATTGATAATCGCTACTTAATGTTAATTTGGATTACTCAGTTCAGTTCAGTTCACGAAACACATCCTGAGGGTTGGTCACTGTGCTGAACTGGTAATACAGAGGTGAAGAGATTTGCTCCCTACCCTCAAGAGGTTTACAATCTAAGAAAGAAAATAGACACCAAAACAGAAACAATGCATAACTTGATATATGGTATAATAGGAATATTATAGAAGAGAGAGTAATTTTATTATGAGGAAATAGGGAAAGATGGACAAAGCATTGTGAAAATGTGTTATTTTCAAAGCTAACTTTTAAAAAAAATTTATTTTGAGAGAGAGAGAGTGAGAGAGAGAGAGAGAGCATGGGGGAGGGGCAGAGAGAGAGAGCGAGAGAAAGAGAGAGAATCCCAAGCAGGCTCTACACTGTCTGTGCAGAGCCTTATGCTGGGCTTGATCTCACAAACCCTGAGATCATAACCTGAGCTTAAACCAAGAATCAGATGCTTAAGTGGCTGAGACACCCAGGTGCCCCTAAGCTGAATTCTGAATCTAAGGAGCAGCAAAGTTAATATGGACATTATAAAAACTTTGTCTGGGGAATAGTTTAGAGAATAAAGAATATATAACTATTTTATTCCTAGTTCTTACAGTATGTGGCTTCGTATGAGCAAAGGATCACTTAGTTTCAAGTGACAGAAAGAATGGAGCCCTGTGCAGAGCTATCCTATGCTCTTTTATTTCCAAACCTATCTAGAGATCTTTCATTGCCTTGGGAAGGGACAAGGCTTCCCTTCCCTCAGGGCCTACCAAATTCTTAGTTCAAGGTTGTTTCCAATCTAACTCTCTGCCGCCCCCCAGTGCCCAAGAATCTTTGTGTGTGTGTGTGTGCGTGTGTGTGTGTGTGTGTGTGTGTGTGTGTGTATGTGTATTGGTGTATTGAAACTCAACTCCTTCCTCACCTCACTTTTATTTATTTATTTATTTATTTATTTATTTATTTATTTAAAAATTAAAAAAAAAATTTGAGAGACAGAGACAGAGCAGGAACAGGGGAGGGGCAGAGAGAGAGAGGGAGACACAGAATCCGAAGCAGGCTCCAGGCTCTGAGCTGTCAGCCCAGAGCCCGATGTGGGACTTGAACTCATGAAGCATGAGATCACGACCTGAGCCAGTCAGATGCTTAACCGAATGAGCCACCCAGGTGCCCTGCTCACCTCACTTTTGATGAATTATGTTTACCCACAGGTAATAAACCCCATTGATTAGAGGGAGGAAAGCATAGATAATATAAGAAAATGTGAAGGACAATAAAGCCTATTTGATATCTCAAGATAGTAAAATAATATCTGGTTACTTTTATTGAACTAGATATTGTTACAATATCCAGATTTCAATTCAGTAACAAATCATATTTGTTCATGAAAGTTAAAATAAAATTCTTCCTTCTTTATGAAGCTTTTGTCAATAATTTGTCACAGTTATCTCCACTTCTATTCCAAATTTCTAAACACTTACAATTTCTGTATGTAATAGAGCTGTCAATTCTGAATTGCCTTGTATCTCATCTCCTATTGTCTGTGTTAAAACATTTTCTCCCTAAAAAGATGAAAGTCCTTAGACATTCCAAGGACTATAATTTACACTATCTCCTCTGTGGTGGTTGTAAAAATGCTACGTAGAACTTCTAGGTTCCCCTTGCATAATGGCATCTGTCTAAATCCAGATTTATCCATACATCTTTCAAATAAAGAATACAGATCAATAAACAGAGAAAATAAAACCACAGTGTAACTAAGAGACCTTGGACACTACAAACTGCACATTAACTCAAGTTAAAAAGAAACACCCAAGTCTGGCAGAGGAAAATCAGAAGAGAGGAAAAGGACACAGGAAGGTTGATGGAAACATGGAAAATATTCACTAGCAGAAGGGCAAATACCACTTAGAATGGAGACTTTAGGAGGTGGTCTAAGATTTGGCAGGTCAGAGTGTTGGCTGGTGGGGAATTAAAAGGAAATACTTGAAATTTTATGGGAACAGAGATGGCTTTTCCAGGGAGACAGTGCCTCTAGTGGATGAGTGGGTGACTTGACATGGGGAGCATTCACTGGAGGCCTGGTAGTGATGTGAAAGAAGAAAGGAAAAGGGCACCTGGGTGGGACAGTTGGTTAAGCGTCTAACTCTTGGTTTTGGCTCAGGTCATGATCTCATGGTTCTTAGGATGGAGCCTCACAGCATGGAGCCTGCTTGGGTTCTCTCTCTTCCTCTCTCTCAACCCCTCCCCCACTCTCTCCCCACCCCCCAAAATAAATAAGCTTCAAAAATATAGAAGACAGGGAGAAATTAAAGGTCCTGAGAAACAAAATCACAAAATCAGAAGATCTGGTAACTCCTAGGCATCTATCACCCCCCAAAAAACTATACCTCTTCATGTCGATAGACTGTGATTTTAGACAAAGAAACCTGGTAAGGTCATAGTTATACAACCATCTCCACAAGCAAGTTGTTTTACTTTAATTGCACCAAAACCGGTTTATTCCTGGGGCACCTGGCTGGTTCAGTCGGTTGGGCATCAGACTTCGGCTCAGGTCATAATCTCTCTGTTTGTGGGTTCGAGCCCTGCGTCGGGCTCTGTGCTGACAGCTCAGAGCCTGGAGCCTGCTTCGGATTCTGTGTCTCCCTCTCTCTCTGCCCCAATGCCATTTGAGCGCTCTCTCTCTCTCTCTCTCTCTCAAAAATAAACAAACATTAAAAAGTTAAAAAAAGACAGATTTATTCTTTTTTCTTTTTAAAAATATAACAACTTTCTTGATGTGCAATTCATATACCATACAATTTATCCATTTCAAATGGACTATTCATTGGTTTTTCGTATATTCAGAGTTGTGTGACCATTATCACAGTAAACTTTTGGATATTTTCATTACCCTAAAGAGAGTCCCATTCCCATTAACAGTCAACTCCCAGGTTCTTTTCAAGTCCTCCCTCCTCTGTACCAACCCTGGACAACCCTAGTTTGTGTTTTTTCTCTATAGGTTTTCCTATACTGGAAATTTCATATAAATAGAATCAAAAAGTATGTGATCTTTTGTGACCGGTGCCTTTCACTTAGCGTAATGTTTTCGAGGCTTATCCATGTTTGTCAACATCCATCAGTACTCTTTTCCTTTTATTGTCTGGTAATATTTCCTTGGATGAATGCTATAAACATTCCTCTACAAGTCTTTGTGTGGACCTGTTTGAATTTCTCTTGGTTATATCTAGGAGTGGTGTTGTGGGACTATAGGGTAACTGTGTGTTTAATCTTTTGAATTGCTAGACTGTTTTTCAAAGCACTATTTTGCATTCCCATTGGCAGTGCATGAGGTTTTTAATTTTCTGGATTCTTGCTGATGCTTGTTCGTGCCTTTTGATCTTGGTGGGTTAGAGGTGGTATCTCATACTTTGGACTTTCATTTTTCTGATGGCTAATGGTGATCAATGTCACAATCAAGGGTTAAGAATACTTCCATTATCTCTCAAAAATTCTCCCATGAGGAACCCTAAGTGTATATCACTAAGTGAAAGAAGCCAGGCCATAAAGGCTACAGATAGTATAATTCCAACTCTGACATTCTGGGAAAGGAAAAGTTATGGAGATGGTAAAAAAATCATTGGTTGGGAGGGTAGAGAGATGAATAAGCAGAACACAGAGGATTTTGGGGGGAAGTTAAATCATTGTGTATAGTACTAAAATGGTGAACACATCCCATCATACATTTGTCAAAGCCAATAAGGTGTACAACACCAAGGGTGAACTCTATTAAATTCTGGACTTTGAGTGATAATGACATGTCACTATAGGTTCATCCACTGTAACAAACGTATCCCTGTGCTGTGGGATGTTGATAATAGGGAGCCTGTGTACATGTAGAGGGAGGGAGTACCTGGGAAAAATCTCTGTACTTTCCTCTCAAATTGGCCTCAAACCTAAAATTACTTTAAAAAAGAAAATTTATTAAAAAAATGTTCCTTTGTGTTAAGTTTCAGTGAATCCTCTTTCCAAACCCAAGAAACCATTGATCTTTTTCTATTTTTATAGTTATACTGCCTTTCGTAGAAATTTTACATAAATGGGATCATGCAAACATTCTCTTTTGTGTTAGGTTTCTTTCTCTTAACCAGGATGTTTTTAAATCTTTCATGTTGTGGCATGCATCAGTAGTTAATGCCTTTTTATTGCTGAGTAGTATTCTACCTCAGTGATATATCACATTTTAATTATTATTATTATTTTTTTTACCATGTTAAAGCCTTTTGAATTATTTCAGCTTTTTGCTATTATGAATACTGTGACTAGGAACGTTGGGTACAAGTATTTTTGTGTGTGCATATGTTCTCATTTCTTTAAATTAATAAATAAAAGTGGAATTCTTGTGTTATATGGTTGTGTATGTTTAACTTTTAAGAAACTGCTTAACACTTTACCAAAGTAGCAATACTTTGTAATTATCACTAATGTATGAGTTTTCCAGTTTCTCCAGATTCTTGTCAACACTTGACAGTGTCCATCATTTTGACTTTATAGCCATTCTTTTGAGTGTGTGATGATACCTCATTTGGTTTTTATTTATATTTTTCTGATGACTAATGATGTTGAACATTTTCCCATGTGTTTTTTTTCCCACATGCTTATTATTTTTTGTGAATCATTTGACATATCTTTGGCCTACTGAAAAAATTGAGTTGTTCCATTCTTATTATTGACTTACAGTGATTCTATGTAATCTGGATAGGAGCCCTTTATTTTGTGTATATGTTTCACAATTTTTCATTGTGTATAGTTTATCTTTTCTTTTGCCTAGTAGCGTCTTTTGAAGAGAAAATTATTTAATTTTGAGTCAGCACAAAAATTTTTTAAATTATTCATGCTCCACTGACTGACATTTGAGTATTAAACCAATCTTGCATTTCTGGAATAAAACCACTTGATCATGTTAAATCATTTGTTTTATGTACTGCTGCATTTAATTTGATAAATTTTTGTTTGAGATTTTTGTATCTATGTTCATGAGGGATAAAAGTTCTAAAATTTCTTTTCTTGGAATACCCTTCCTGAGTTTCAGTATCAGGATTATTCTAGCCTCATAAAATAAATTGGAAAGAATTTCCATTTTATTTATTCCATACAGAAGTATGTTTGAGTTTGGTATTGTTTCTTTCTTTCTTTTTTTTTTTTTTAACGTTTTATTTATTTTTGAGACAGAGAGAGACAGAGCATGAACGGGGGAGGGGCAGAGAGAGAGGGAGACACAGAATCGGAAGCAGGCTCCAGGCTCTGAGCCATCAGCCCAGAGCCCGACGCGGGGCTCGAACTCATGGACTGCGAGATCGTGACCTGAGCTGAAGTCGGCCGCTTAACCGACTGAGCCACCCAGGCACCCCAAGTTTGGTATTGTTTCTTTCTTATTTGTTTGAATTTGTTCATCAGTAAAGCCTTGTGGGCTTTTGTGGAAAGATTTTTAATAATGGATTCAAGTTTTCATTTATGTTTCTCTGCATTTTGGTAATTGGTAATTTTTAGGTGAATTTGTCCCTTTCATCTAGGTTGACAAATTCTATGTATCTTTTTGTCTGTACTGAATCCCCCTCATTAATTCCTGATATATGTGTCTGTCTTATCTTTTTTCTTTTCTTTTCTTTTCTTTTCTTTTCTTTTCTTTGCTTTTTCTTTTTCTTTTTTTTTTCTTTTTCTTTTTCTTTTTCTTTTTACCTTGATCAGTTTGATTAAGTGTATATCAGTTTTACAGATCTTTTAAAAGAAGCTGCTTTTTGCCTGTATTGAATTCTGTACATCTGCTTTCTCTTTAGTTAATTTTTGTCTTACTTTCTTATTTCCTGTATTATACTTTGTTCACTTTAGCTTTTTGTGGTTTTTTTTTTGAGACATAAGCTAATTAATTGATTTTCCACTTTTCTACATTTCTAATACTATATGCAGGTAGCTAAAATTTCCCTGTAAGAACTGTTTTAGCTGCATTGCATAAGTTTTGGTAAGTTATATTTCATTTTCATTCACTTGAAAATACTTTATAATTTCTACTTTTTTCTGTTTAGAAGTGTACTACTCAGTTTTCAAACGGTTGATGGATTTTTCTAGCTATCTTTCTTCTTTTGTATCTAAATTAATTCCCATGGGACAGAGTCTATATAATTCAGTCCCTTTGGATTTGTTGAGTTTTGCTTTATGACCCAATGTATGATCTACTTTGGAAATGTTATATGTGTACTTCAAAAGGATGTATATTCTGCCAGTTATTGGAAATTGTCCTATATACTTTTCATTGGATCAGTTTAGTTCATTTTGTTGTTCATAGCTCCTATAATAATACCCTTACCAATTTTTTGTCTGCCATTCTTTCAATTCTTTTTAAGTTTTTATTTATTTATTTATTTTTTGAGAGAGAAAGAGAGAGAGGGAGAGAGAGAGAGAGTGAGAGAGTAGGGGAGGGACAAAGATAGAGGGAGAGAGAGAATCCCAAGCAGGTCCCACACTGCCACCACAGAGCCCAACTTGGGGCTCACACCCATGAACCGTGAGACCATGACCTGAACCGAAACCAAGAGTTGTGTGCCCAACCAACTGAGCCACCCAGGTGCCCCTCATTCTTTTAATTCTTAAGGGAAAGTTGTTAAAATCTCTAAAGATGATAGCAGATTTGTATTCTTTTCTCTTTCTTCTTTCCCTCCCTTCCTTCCTTTCTGTATTAAACATATATATATATATATATATATATATATATATATACACACACACACACACACACACACGTATATATACTTTAAAATTATATATATGTACATATATGTATTTGTATATATATATATATACGTATATATATTATGCAAATATATATATTTGTTTCTTCCTTGTGTTGTAAAATTTAGGACTGCTGTGTTTTCTAGTTTAACTGACACTTTTATATTTAGGAAATATACTCATATTTTTGTCAAAAACTCTACATTGTCTAGTATTAATACAGCCACACTCGCTTTCTTTGGTTTGTATTTTCTTGATATATCTTTTACCATTCTTTACCTTTGACTTACCATATCCTTATATTTAAGATGTTTCTCTTATAACTAATTAGATTAGTTTCCTATTGCTGCTGTAAAAAGTTACCATAGCTTCTTGATTTAAAATAGCAAAAATCCATTTTCTTATAGTTCTGGAGGTTAGATGACCAAAATGAGTCCCACTGGTCTAAAGTCAACAGGCTGGCAGGCCTGCATTCCTACTGGAATGTTTCAGGCAAAAACCCATTTCCCTGCCTTTTCCAGCTCCTAGAGGCTGTCCACAACATTTCTTAGTTCACGATTCCCTTCATTATTCATAACCAGAAACTACCACTCTATTCTTTCTCATGTTGCTGACTCATGATGCTGACTCTCCTGAATCCTTTTCAGGATTTATGAAAATACTTGTGATCACATTGGGCGACCTGGACAATTCAAGATAATCTTCCTGTTTTAAGATCCTTAATTTAATTATATCTGCAAAGTCCCTTGTGTCATATAAGGGAACATATTCACAGGTTCTGGGAGTAGGACATGGACATTTTTATGGGAACTGTTACCCAGCCTAACAACTAGCATATAGTTATGGTTACTTTTATCTATTCTGAAAATTTGTCTTTTGATTATTCATCCATTTACAAATAATAAAATTAATGGCTTAAATGAATTTATGTGTACGATCTTGCTCCTTATTTTCTATTTGTCACCCTCTTTCTCCTGCCTTCTTGTGGATTAAACAAGTATTTTATTGATCTGTTTTTGCTCATTCAGTCTTTTTAGTTATGTATAATTTTATGACTTTTAGTGGTTATCTTAGAGATTTCAGTATGTATCCAAGACATTATAGTCCACCTTGAAATATTTTTTATAACTTACATTTTTAAAGCTCTTGTATGCTAGCTCTATTGCCCGGAGTATATGGGAATCTCCTTTTATTTTTATTTTCCTGTTGATTATCAGTCTCATTTGCATATTCAGCACACCCACACATATATCTTACACTCATTTACCCTCTTTACACCTTGAAAGTATTCTTCCCTCTGTGTGATTTTAGTTCATCTAGACTTCATTATTCCCACATCTTTTTATAATTAAAAATTTTTTTAAACATTTTTTAATGTTTATTTATTTTTGAGAGACAGAAGGAGAGAGCATGAGCAGGGGAGAAGCAGAGAGAGAGGGAGATACAAAATCCCAAGCAGGCTCCAGGCTTTGAGCTGTCAGCACAGAGCCTGATGCGGGGCTCGAACTCACGAACTGTGAGATCATGACCTGGGCCAAAGTCGGATGCTTAACTGACTGAGTGCCCGTGTTCCCACATCTTTTTGATGTCTTTTAAAATATGATTTTTGAAAAAAAAAATATGAGTTTTGAAATAAATCCTCTGTTTTTTCCTTTGGTAGTTACAGCAAGACCTTTACCAGTAGCAACGCCCTCTCTAACCATCTTAAAAGCACATTTATCAGGAAGTATCATTTATGAGGAATTATCATTTATGAGGGACAAAAGTTAAAGGAACTACTGTATATGGAACATGGTAGGCAGATTGTTAGGGAACCTGGTATAGAACAGAGACACTGGCTCGACCTGAGAAGTGGCATGAGCTGATGTTTGAGGACACTTTTACTTTTGTTTTCCTATGACTTTAGTAGTTTCTTCCTGGGAAGGTTTGTAAATTTTGACATGACACGAATTCCTGTTGGGAACTATGAAAATTCAGCAGTAGACTAGATGGCTGTCTAATCCTCACAGCTCTGAGAGGTTTCTGTTTGGAAATTAGCTCCCACTGAAATTTTTTAGGAATGGATTGTAAGAGTTGAGTGTTGCCTGTAGGTGGCAGGAGAAGAGACATTTAGTCATAAAATCGAATTCAAGATTTTCAGTGATTAATTATTAAATGATATAATTGAAATATTTCCCAGTATCTTCACCTTTGCGCTTCTAATCAATTCTGGTACTTTTGAGTTCTTCTAAAGTGATTATTTGTTTAGGTTTGGAAAGTGATTCTTTATGAAGTTAGAGACAGGTCACAACATAAATTTTATCATGACTGAGGTCATGAACTTGTCTTTCTTCTTGAAGAGCTTCCATTTTTAATACTAGGTTTTTTTAAATAGTAATTTAAAATTATAAACAGAATTTTTTATTATTTTATTTTATTTTTTAAATTTTTTGCTCTGTTTCTACATCTGGGATATTTATGAAGAACCTCTAGTTAAATTTTGGAACCGTTTGGCAGACTATAACATTGTCAGTTTTACTAGCTAAAATATTGAAATACCAAATTTGTTGACCTGCAAAAAAGGAGAAGTGAAGATTTATTTGTTTTTGTCAAAAAGGAAAGGAAGAATAACTAGTAACAAGTGAAGTGTCTGGGACATCTTTTGTAGAAACCAAATTTTGTTCATTCAAGAGCCTTTGAAGAACAAGAGAATACTATTCCTATGTATCACTAACCTTCGGATTCTGGAACAGGTTATTGAGAGAGGGTGAAAAATTTTTCTGGGAAGCTATTCCAGTCTCCACTGCTTGGTTTAGATACTCATCACTCCCTTTCGCCCCCAAGTCAAGGGAAAGATTTAAAAGACTACTTCTCTAGCTCTCTCAAGGCCATGAGTCATTGAAACCCACAAACTAATGATATAACCTCTCTGGATTTTGAATTAATGGACTTAAAAACGATTGGAGAGGACATAAGTCTTTTTATAGGCAACTTCATCAGAATCAACAAACTCAGAGCAGACACCTGCCTGGTGATGTCTCACTAGTGCAGATGAAACATAAGGGTAAAGACCATGGAGTAGGGCTTATTTAAAATGGGCTTGTTCATGTGTTGCAGATGAATAGGCCATTGATTACACATAATGACTGTTCACGATCTTTTTGAGAGTGGTCAGATGGAAAGCAATAGTGTTCTGCACACATTTTAATCATTTTTATTGAGCGTTGGCACTTCCATTTTTCTGAACCTTTAGGGGGACATTCTATATTTGCTTTTTATTCATCCGTCCTTTCAGTCTTTTTATTCAAACAAGACATTTAGTCTGATATCAAGTAATGCTGGTTTCAAAGGCTTAGCGCCTTCTCACAAAGAAAATAACATTTCTGAGTATTCTCTACCATATGCAAACACTTACAGTTATTTAAAACTAGATTTCATATACCTATACCTATACCAAATGGTCTGCTGAATTTTCTGTTTTGCCATTTAATATATCTGACTTTTGCATGGGAGCGATTATGCACAGGATGAGCCACATCCTTGCAAAAACTGGTATATGAAATGATTTTCAGAGAATTTAAAGGCTGTCATTACTAGAATTATAAGTGGAGAATCTAGAATTATTTTTGGTCAGTGTTACGTTTATTGGTGTTCTGTTAAGTTTGTTTTCTCTCTCTCCCACCATCTCCTCCGTGACCATTTCCTATTTGGAATGCCATTTCTTGGGCTCCTACCTGAGACTAAAGGATGCCTATTGTGTAAGACTGCAGTGAGATCTAAAATTATGTTGACTCATGGGTGGTTCAGTTGGTTGAGCATCTGACTTTGGCTCAGGTCATGATCTCGCGGGTCATGAGTTCGAGCCCCACGTCAGACTCTGTGCTGACAACTCAGAGCCTGGAGCCTGTTTCAGATTCTGTGCCCCCCCCTCTCTCCACCCCACCCCTGCCTGTGCTCTGTCTCTGTCTTTCAAAAATGAATAGACATTAAAAAAAATTAAAAAAAATGCAATTATATTGACTCCATATCACCTCCTTCAGTTTTACTCTCTTTCCTCCCTTGTTAGAAGAACAGGATTCAGAGTCTGGATCCTTCATATCTTGCATATTAGTAACCCCTATTTACTCATTAAGATATACCTGAGTTGCTCTTGATTGTGGACTAGCCCTGACTGGCTGCTAACCTATTGGGAACAGTTCCTTGAAAGCTTTGCGTTCAGTTCTTGGGTTTCTTTTCAAGATTTCAAAGTTAATATGGATGCTTTAGACTGCCAGAGATTGGCCTCCAGAGGGAAGGGGTTTAGTGGGTAGTGAAATAACCCAGTATTCTTTAATGAGTCATTTGGGATGGGGTCTTCCCTGTCTTCTAAAAGCTACCTTCAGTCAACCAAAAATGTCTACACACATTTCCAAAAGACCCCCTGGGGGGGGGGTGGCACTGTTCCAGGTTGAGACCCACTGACATGATATCAACACCGTACCCAAACCAAAATCAAACCAACAATAGCCAAATTGGTCAGTAAACATTTTTACTCTCATGTGAAATTAACAATGGCCAAGGCTACACTGACTATGCCCACTCTCTGTGGATTTATGTAAAAGCAGTAATCATTTGTTTGCATTTTACCTAATTTCCTTTGAAAACTGAAATTCCCATTGACATCAGTCAAATGGATAATGGCAGTAATGTTTTCTTTTTGGTTTTATAGTTTGTATTCATTTCCTAACTTCCTTTAAGCCTTATCTAGGAATTCACTTGCCAGTTTGGGGCATCTCCCCTATTAGACTTTCATATAGCTGCTTTCAATATGAACCTGTAGATTTTTGGGTTCCTATAAAGAATCCTTCTTTGAAAGCTTACTGCTGTCTTTTTTGTTACAGGAACTCCTTTTCCTACTCTTCTTTACTAAACAAAAGCAATACCTTCCATCTAAACTTGCTTTGTAGGATAGTGCTCAATACTTAATGTTAGCTGAATAAGAAAAATGATTTATTTTCATATATCAAGAAACACATTAGCTAGCTCTGGGATTTTACTATAATGTCATTACTGACCTACACTGTAATAGTCCAATTTTGCAGTACGGAATATCTTTTGGAAGTGTTTAAGAAGGTTGAAAAAACAATTTTAACATTTAAGTTTCACAAATGTTAGAAATATTTCTTTTGAACAGTTGGAAACATTAACTAGAGTCTGTTTATTTTATTTCAGTGGCAAAAAGAAAAAAAAAGAGAATCCCTTACTTGCTAATCAATAGTTACCATAGATTGCTTTTTTTGCAACCCGATTTCACCTTCAAATTCACTGACCTGTGTTCCAACCAAGTCTATAATTTAATTCAGGTCAGTTCAGATATATTTAAGTCATTACCTCCTCTGCAGCCAATCAGCATTTGATTTTTCATAGTTCAATGTCACTTTTTAATTGCTAAGACTGTGACTTTGTATGCACACATGTGAACACACACACACACACACACACAAACACACACACACATATCCAGGCACATCTTTATACATTACACATACTCTTTTTGTCACTGTGGAATACTTCTCCTGGATTAGTGTTACTTTGAAGGAAATATAGAACTTACAGAGATTGGCATACTGCCTTTTTAATGGGATCAACATAAATTTTTATTACATTCCCCAAGTAAGCTGTTATTAAAGGCTCACTGTAATTTAGTATATCTCTATGCATGTAAGAGTGTCTCCACTGTTCTAGATCCCCGGATGGGTAACTTCGGTTTTACTTCTGCTCTCAATAACACGGGCATGATGGAATCATTGTACAAATAGGATAATTTGTAACTATTACCTTGAAATAGTGTTTGAAAGAAGAAAGCCTTCTAAAACATATAGACTTTACTTTTTTTTGAAATTTATTTATTTTTGAGAGAGAGAGAGAGAGAGAGAGAGAGAGAATGCACAGGCAGGAGATGGGTCAGAGAGAAAGGGAGACTGAGAATCCCAAGTAGGCTCTGTCCTGTCAGCCTAGAGCCCGACACAGGGCACAAACTGACAAACCATGAGATCATGACCTGTGTGGGCTGAAATCAAGAGTCAGACACTTAACTGAATGAGCCACCCAGGTGCCTCTGAAGTTTCCTTTTTTTTTTTAATATTAAAAACTTTTTTAATCTTTATTTTCTAGAGAGAGAGAAAGAGACAGAGTGCGAGTGGGGGAGAACAGAGAGAGGGAGGCACAGCCAAAGCAGGCTCCAGGCTCTGAGTTGTTAGCACAGAACCCGATGCAGGGCTCAAACTCATGAACCATGAGATCAAGACCCGAGCTGAAGTCAGATGTTTAACTGACTGAGCCACCCAGGCGCCCCTGGAGTTTCCTTTTAGATATGTGTCCATGTTAGGTGGAATAAAACAATATTCTGATGGATGGTGGTCTATGGAAATTTGATTTTATTTGAAAAAACGATTTTATATTTTGTGACTTAAGGAATCCCTGACCTGTTAGTATCTGAACTCCCACATTGTTTCTCATAATGAATTATGTGCTATATAGTATTTTATGTAGTATATGCTTAAAAATGTTTTTCAACTCCCAGGCCACCAACATTTTATCCAGGCATTATATTTGCATCAGTTTCAACTATTTTTATAAAACAAAATTTTGTGTGTGTGTGTGTGTGTGTGTGTGTGTGTGACTACCTCCTTCTTTTGAGAGGTAAACATATTAAGAAGCATAAGAGCTTGGGTCAGACCGCCTGGTTTTGAAATCTATCTCCACCATTTCCTGACTTACTTCACCTCTCTGTGGCTTATATTCATTATCTTCAAATAGGTGATTATTTTGTGGGATCTTTTCCACAAAGCGGGATGTAATACTGTGTGACTTGTCACTGCAAGATCAGAATAGAACACTGTAAAACTGTAATCAAGGGGGAAATGGGTGTTTTCACCTGTTAATCACAAAGCTAAGTGAATCTCTGTATATTCAATTTGTACCAAAACTGCTGAAATTGTTGTATTTTGGAAGTAAAACATTTTCAAGATGAGCTGTTTTCAAGTAGAGGCAGATTTGTATAGGTTTCCATAGTTTTCTCATGTTTTCTGTCTTAGAAGTTGGGATGGTGGGCTAAGACTCTATAGGAGCTATAAGAGAGGAGGAAGACAGAGAGAAGGAGGGAGAGAGGGAGAGAAAGATACTAAGAGAGGGATGTCAAAAGAGGGAGAGAGAGATATCAATTTTTAAAATTTTCTTCTGAATTTGCTTGCTTCTCAGGTAGCACAAAACTTTTGCAGTGCCCAGAATACCCTAGGATCTTGAAGGCCTTCATTTTATGGCCTGTGCAGTTCCCTGGACTTGTTGTGAGCTCAGCCTTTTTGTCTGCCACAGGATCTCCTCTTCATCCTTCCAAATACTTCCAGGGCTACTTCATTCATGAAGCCTTTCCTGACATTCCTATGTTGACCTGCAATTTTTTCTTACAGTTCTCCCTTATCCTCTCTATAATGTACATTCTAGGAATAGTCCGAAGTCTGGATGGTTTATGTATCTCTGCCTGCAATATCATTTATGACTTGGAAGGCAGAGATACTTATTTTTACAAGTAGTATAACTTGTAGCTCTATCTGCCATGAACACTGGAGAAACAGACCTAAATAACTTAAGAATTAAAAGAAATCTTGAAAACTTTTTTTTCTGTTCAGATTTCTCATTTTAGAGATGAGAAAAACTGAGGACCCTCAAAGAGCAGTTGCCATCCTGTAGACTTGGTTGTATTCAGAATCATTTGAGATAGCATTGGATGGATACATTTGGAATATAACCCATTTTAAAACAGAGAGATGGTAGGGCTAGTTCGGTTTGACCCTGAGCTTTATAGAAAGGCTTATTTTGATCTCAGCTTGAGGTAGTTAAGACCACCTGTTCAAAAGGTTCACATAGTTTGTTCTTTCTCCTTCTGTTCCCTGATTCATTACTCTCTGGTTAGCATCTACATTAGGAGAAGAAAAATGGCAGCATGGCAAAGGAAGGGCCCATTAAAGGGCTCTAACAAGTGTAAGAGAGCATTTTGAAAGCAGGGAGGGTGGTTTGAATAGTATTGTAATGCAATTGGCAAGGCAGTGAGTGGAGTTGTGTCTGAGGGCTGGAATGTGATTGTGCAGCTTTGAAAGGCTGAAACGAAGGCAGTAATTTTTAGCACATGCTGTGATCTGGAGGGCTAGCACTAAGAGGAGACTTCAGAGAAGGAAATGATAGTATCTTAAACCAGAGCATTATTTCATTCTGGTTGCATAATGTGGACTTAGTGGTTAAACTGTTATTGTAGCGAAATGGCTTATGCATATTTAGTGAGCTGCTCGTATCGAAATGAGTGGCTGTTACAATAACACAAATGCATGTGTGGTTTCCGAACAGTTAATAATTGTTTAATAAGCAATTCCTTGTAAACCTCCCTGAGTCACTATAACTTGGGTTGAGATGGATTATTTTTCCCCATTATTAGGGACAGAATAAGAAATAGCTGGTAATGAGGGAAACAATTTCAATGTAAGGGGAACATTAATGGGGTAAACTGCCAGTTACCATGACGAGAGATTTTTGGAGCTGACAGAAATGTACCATGTGGGAAAGGAAGTGAGAATAGCCAGAGGCGATACAATCCCATGGATCCTTGGAGAATTATCTTCCTTTCATTTCCAAATAGATTTTAGTGATATATGTTCAGTGAAAGCAATTGGGAAAGCTATCACTAGTAAGGGAGCCAGAATATTTTGGCTGAAGTATTGACTTTCTTTGTAACAGGAATGGTGAACTTAGCTTCTCTTGATTTCAGAAACATACAGAGCAGGAGTGAAGTCCCCTGTCCTCAGGTCACTTCTCCTGAGAGGATTACAAAATAGTACACACACGCGCACGTGCACACACACACACACACACACACACGCTGCTGTGATTGCTCTCTGAGGACCCAATGTTATGGTCCATCAAGCATTCTTACATGTGTACTACTGACTGTAATCCCTTTAGAAATGATTTATAAATTAAATTTATATATACGTGTGGTATTTGATCACTGCTTTTGTACCCAGGAGTGGGTAAAACCCACTATGATTTGTCTACAATAAAATATTAAGCAGCCTGCTAAATATTTAATTCACCTGCTGAACTGCAACAGAGTGGTTTAGAAATGTGAGACCTTTCTCTTCACTTAGAGGGACACTTGCTGTATAACCAAATAAATTATTAATGCCATTATTATTATTTAGATCTTTATTATCACCTAATGATGGGCATGCTAGGAAACACTTCTCCTGCAAAAAATAGAGCTAATATCTAACAACAGATTCAGTTCTACTGTTTTTTGGAGAGTAAATATAAGCTCATAAAAATTATGAGTCATAGCTAAAGAAAAAGATGTTTATTTAAAAAAAAAAACATTTGATCAACTATCCAGAAACATCCTTGATATTATAGATTCGTCTTTCATGGATTTAGATATGGATGAAATCATATTTCCTGGAATAACAATGCATATATAAAAAAGATGTGTTGATTTGTTTTGGCTGAATTTTCATTAAGCATGCAATAAATTCGTATAATGAGCACTCAAGACCATAAAAAAGAAGGAAAAAGCAAATTCTCCACCAAAAACCTAATTGAGCTACTGTGATTGAGTCTTAATTTTGATGCTGGCTTTCATTGCAGTCGAGGCTGGGAGGCGTGTTGTGATGGGTTGCAAAATTCTTGTTGTCAGTAAGGAGGGAGCCTGTCAATTTTTATAGATAAGCTTCTGTCAACATGAAATTCTGAAAGAAATATTTTACATAGGACCATGTGTAGAAGGCTTTGGGCATAATGAAAGTTAAAAGTCAACAGTGGCTGTTTGACAGTAAATACCAATGCAGTTTTTTACGTTGGTTGTTTAATATAGAATAAAAAATGAGATCCTATACTCCTATACAAAGATTGGTGTGTGATATGGCCTCTGAAAGACATGTGGCGGTGGAAAGAGCTTGTTGTATGAACACTAGTTTGTGCACTTATATCTGTGTGATCTTCAACAATTTAATGATACTCAGTTTCCTCATCTACAAAGATCTTCCTTTTAGAGTTATTGAAAGATACAATGAATTAATATGCTTATGTAGAGATTGAAGGTCAATGTCAGGTCATTCCTTTGTCTCTTAGCCCTGTGCTATAAATGACTGTACTACAACACACACAAACATCTTTTTCATTTGAGATTCATTCTTAAATATATTAATACTGGGGAAAATAGATCTGATTCTTTATTAAATTTAAAGCCATGATGATCAGTATAATATCAAAGTTTAGCTTGGGGGTGTTTCAATAATGTTATGGTGTTTTGTCAGCCAGAGTGTTAAGATCTTGGGCATTAGTCTTTGAAGCTTTAGATTGTATTGAACAAGAGGCTCTGGATCAGCCTTTCTACAGACGACCTGGAGCTACCTAATTATTTGCATCCTTTTCTTGAAGTCCCTTTTTCTGTTTGGGTACTTTTTAAAAAGCCTTTAGAGTAACTTCTGTTTGGGCACTTCTTTTAAGTACCTTTCAAAGAAAACTTGCTTAATTATTAAGATGGAGAGGTCATGCTACTTCCAGATAGTGGTCAGTATGACTTCCTTGGCATCAGGGCCACCTTGGCAGGTTCACTTTTTGTCCTAGGGAAATGGTACCCCCTACAGTCACTATGGGGATGATAGTCCAGGAGTGATGCAAGCAGGAGAATTTTTGGGCTGGTGGCTAAACAAACTTAAGTTAGAATTGCATGAAGTCCACATAGCAGTCTGGTAAACTGAACTAAACTTTCAAGGACTTGGGGGCATGACTCTTCTTCTCCCTACAAAAATACTGGAAGTACAAGTGCTTCCATACAATCATTACTGTTACTGCTCTTGGGACTTGATCAGGTAAGCAGCACTGTCTCTTATCGGCTCCCTTCAACTGCTACACCTTCTGTTGGGATAGACTCCCGTACATTTGGCAGTTAAACGATTCAGTGATCAAACTTCAGTCTTTTTAAGTTCGCTTGAATCAGAAACAGAGGGGCGAAAAAATATAGTACATTTAAATAGCATTTTTATGTCTCCACCAGGGGGATGAGAGAGGTGATCTGTTTTGTCTGAAGAGAGATAGCCTCTAACTCTAAAATGGCAGCAGTGAGAGTGGGCCTTGCTAAATTGAGCACAGTCAGAGTCTTTGGAGTTGTGTGGAGGTAGATCAGCTAACCAGTTTCCCATGTGTGTTGAAGAGCTAATTTTGTCCCTCCAGATCCATTCTTCCCCTTTATTTGTTCTACAGTGAGCTCCAGCAGGCAGAACCGTATTGGCTTCATCTTTTGTCTCCTTTGCCCATTGGCTTCTGATTGGGTTTGGCCAGTGGGAGGAACTTAGGGTCAGAGAAAATTAAGGGTAGAGTCTTTGTTCCCCTGGCGTCCTCCCTGCAAGTTCTCTAGCTCCTGTCAGGTGGCCTTCTTCACCTGGATTTTTGTCTCAGGCTCTGGTAACTGCTCTGTCCTCTGGTCACTACAGGCTGGGGGCTGGTAGCAGCTCTGCTGTCATTAGCTCTGGTGTATCACACTATTCCTCATGGCTTTTCCACATCCAGCCAACACCTGTGTCAATAATTTCTTTAATAGACTTTCTTCATACACCCAGTTCGAGAGTGCCATTGGTGTCTTCCAGGGCCTTGGATTGCTCTTGTCCTTTAGTGCTGTTGTCCACCTGGAGGGTGGGAGCCCCAGAAAGATGTAGGCTAGGAATGATTCTGGCTTCTGGTAAATATAGCCAAATATAAGTTGGCTAAGGCATTGCCAAAGTTGACTCTTTTTTTCTTGCAGGCCATTGTATTTATTTTAATATAATTTATTGTCAAATTGGCTACCATACAATACCCAGTGCTTATCCCAGCAAGTGCCCTCCTCAATGCCCATCACTCACTTTCCCCTCTCCCCCACCCCCCATCAACCCTCAGTTTGTTCTCTGTATTTAAGAGTCTCTTATGGTTTGCCTCCCTCCCTCTCTGTAACTTTTTCCCCCTTCCCTTCCCCCATGGTCTTCTGTTAAGTTTTTCAAGATACACATATGAGTGAAAGCACATGGTATCTGTCTTTCCCTGACTTACTTCGCTTAGCATAATACTCTTCAGTTCCATCCACATTGCTGCAAATGGCAGGATTTCATTCTTTCTCATTACCAAGTAGTATTCCACTGTATATATAAAGCACATCTTCTTTATCCATTCATCAGTTGATGGACATTTAGGCTCTTTCCATAATTTGGCTATTGTTGAAAGTACTGCTATAAACATTGGGGTACATGTGCCCCTATGCATCAGCACTCCTGTATCCCTTGGATAAATTCCTAGCAGTGCTATTGCTGGGTCATAGGGTAGTTCTATTTTTAATTTTTTGAGGAACCTCCACACTCTTTTCTACAGGGACTGTACCAGTTTGCATTCCAACTAGCAGTGCAAGAAGGTTCCTGTTTGTCCACATCCTTGCCACTATCTGTAGTTTCCTGAGTTGTTCATTTTAGCCACTCTGACTGGTATGAGGTGGTATCTGAGTGTGGTTTTGATTTGTATTTCCCTGATGAGTGACGTTGAGCATCTTTTCATGTGTCTGTTGGCCATCTGGATGTCTTCTTTGGAAAAGTGTCTGTTCATGTCTTATGCCCATTTCTTCACTGGATTATTTGTTTTTCGGGTGTGGAGTTTGGTGAGTTCTTTATAGATTTTGGATATTAGCCCATTATGTGATATGTCTTTTGCAAATGTCTTTCCCCATTCCGTCAGTTGTCTTTTAGTTTTGTTGATTGTTTCCTTTGCAGTGCAGAAGCTTTTTATCTTGACCAGGTCCCAGTAGTTCATTTTTGCTTTTAATTCCCTTGCCTTTGGAGATGTGTTGAGTAAAAAGTTGCTGTGGCTTAGGTCAAAGAGGTTGTTTCCTGCTCTCTCCTCTAGGATTTTGATGGTTTCCTGTCTAACATTCAGGTCTTTCATCCATTTTGAGTTTATTATTTTATATGGTTTAAAAAAAATAGTTTCATTCCTCTGTATGTCGGTGTCCAGTTCTCCCAGGAATTATGCTACTTCTTTAGTAGTGTAGAGTGAATTTTTTTCCCTCTTTTCTTTCCCATGATATGTTAGAAGTTTTTGGAGTTGTATTGTGGAGTCAGAATGGTATATAGGTTTTGGAATCAGGAAAACATGGGTTTGAGTTCCATCTCTCCCACTTCCTAGCTATATGGCCCCTAGGTGCTTTATATAATCTTTATTTCTTTATCTATAAAGTGTGAGAATAATACTTGGGTCTTGTGGTTGTTAGGAGACTAAGTAAGATGATGTTTGTAAACTACCAAGTATAGTGTGTGTATATATTGGAGACCTGGTGATGAGATATGCCATAGCTTAGCAAGAGGACACAGAAATATGTGATATTCAATCTTGAGTTCATTTTCATGAATGCCTTTACATTTTGGGATAGTTTTAAATTTATATAAAAGATCTAAAGATAGTACAGAGTGTGTTCCCATCCCCAGTACCCAATTTCCCTTATTGTAACATTTTATGTCACCATAGTACTTTGATTACAGCTGATGAACATCTACTGATCTATTATTATTTTTTTAGTGTTTATTTTTAGAGAGACACAGAGCGTGAGCGGGGAAGGGGCAAAGAGAGAGGGAGACACAGAATCCAAAGCAGGTTCCAGGCTCTGAGCTGTCAGCACAGAGCCAACGTGGGGCTTGAACCCACGAACTGCGAGATCATGACCTAAACAAAGTTGGCGGCTTAACTGACTGAGCCACCAGGCGCCCCTGATCTATTCTTATTAACTAAATTCTATACTTCATTCTGATTTATAACTTGTTCCCTGGTTTCTTTTTTCTGTTCTGTGATCCCATTCAGGATACCATATCACATTTAGTCATATGTCTCCTTAGGCTTCTTTGGACTATGATAGTTTGTCACTTTTTTTTTGTTGTTGTTGTTTGTTTGTTTGTTTTAATAAACTTGGTCAGGGATTTTGTAGTATGTTCTTTTATTTTGGATTGCCTAATATTTTTCTCATGATTATATTGGGGCTCTGGATTTTTGGGAGGAAGGACACGTAGGTATAGTATTCTCAGCATGTCAAGGGTACCTACTATCAATGTGACTCATCATTATTGAGTTAGCCTTTTAGCATTGATCAGCTGGCTGAGTTCATGTTTATCAAGTTACTTTTTATTTCCCACTTTTCTATGCTTTGCTCTTTGTAAGTGAGTCACTAAGTATAACCCAAACTTAAAGGATCGGAAGTTGTGTGCTACCTCTTGGAAGGGAGGAATATTTACATAAGTTACTTTGAATCTTTTTTTTTTTTTTTTTGTACACAAGATTTATTACCCCCTTTCCCTTTATTTTCTTATCCTGTCGTTTATATCAGCATGCACTCATGACTGTCTTATACTTTGGGTTATAATATAATACTACACTATTTATTTTATTGCTCACATTAGTCTGATTTTGGCTATGGAGTATTCTTTCAGTTGGCTCCTATGTCCCTTTGATATAGTCCCTCATTTTGTTTTTTTGAACACCTCTTTATTTTCTGGTACTACGAGATGTTTTGGCTCATCTTATGTATTTTTCATCCCATCCTAGAAGTAGTCATTTTTCCAAGAATGCTCTGATCTTTTTATTGGAGAACAGTATTAGAAATTAAGATCTGGGCCCTGAGTGTGCTCTTTGCTATTGTGGAGTCATTGCTTCCAGACCCTCTCAGCCGACAGAGCAAGGAAATATATGTCCAGGCATAGCTCAGGGACATCGCAATAAAGTGAATATTGCAAAAAGGTGAGTCAAGAGAATTTTTGTTTCCCAGTGCATGTAAAGGTGATGTGTACACTTTACTATAGACCAGTAAGTGTGCAATAGCATTATGTCTAAAATAAACATGGGTGCCTGGGTGACTGAGTCAGTTAAGTATCCGATTTCGGCTCAGGTCACGAGCCCTGCATGGGGCTCTGTGCTGACAGCTCAGAGCCTGGATGGAGCCTGATTTGGGTTCTGTGTCTCCCTCTCTCTGCCCCTTCCCTACTCATGCTATGTCTCTCAAAAATAAACATTGGAAAAAAACCCAATGTACATACCTTAATTTAAAAATACTTTGTTGCTAAAAAATGCTAACTATCATCTGAGCTTTCAGCAAATCCTTGATGCTGGTGGTTGCTGACTGGCCAGGGTGGTGGTGGTTAAAGGTTGGGGTGGTTGTGTCCTTTTGTGAAAGGAAGACCACAATGCAGTTTGCTGCATCAATTGACTTTTGCTTTCATAAATACTTTCTCTGTAGCGTGTGATGCTGTTTGATTGTATTTTACCCACAATAGAACTTCTTTCAAAATTGGTGTCAGTCCTCTCAAATCCTGCCACTGCTTCATCAATGGAGATTATGTAATATTCTAAATCCTTTGTTGTCATTTCAATAATCTTCACAGCATATTCAAGAGTAGACTCCATCTCAAGAATCCACTTTCTTTGTTCATTCATAAGAGTCCATTCAAGACTCTTGAATGAAAGAGTCCATTCAAGTTTTTTA
This sequence comes from Panthera uncia, assembly GCF_023721935.1. Taxonomy (NCBI): domain Eukaryota; kingdom Metazoa; phylum Chordata; class Mammalia; order Carnivora; family Felidae; genus Panthera; species Panthera uncia. Next base: position 91,905,973 of record NW_026057584.1, on the reverse strand, counting down.
AAATTTTAACTTAATTTAATTTATTAATTTTGAGAGAGAGCGAGAGAGTGTGAGCATGCACCTGAGTTGGGAAGGGGCAGAGGGAGAGGAAGAGTGAGAGAATCCCAAGCAGGCTCCATGCTCAGCATGGAGCCCAACGCAGGACTTGATCCCACAACAGTGAGATCATGATCTGAGCTAAAATCAAGAGTTGGATGCTTAACTGAACGATTCTGGTGCTTGGTCTTGGGGTGGTGGTGATGACAGTAATGAGAAAAATGCCAGCCAGCATAGTTGTGTAGTTTGTGCACTACCCAAAATACATACCGAGCTGGCAATCCAGCTACATTCCATTTGCTAAGCTTTTTATTTTGTGGCGCTTTAGCTGAGAGGAAGACATCTCTTTGACAATCCCTCCTCACTAGACAGAAGTAGGTGCCTTTTTATAATTCATGCAAAGACAAGATGTGTGTTACCTGCGCTCGGTATCAGAAGTGGTTGGATTTAGTTTGGGAGATTTGGGGTAGTTAACATGAGAGGAGAGGAGTGTAACAAGTGCCTTTGTCTTTTACTTTTCACTTCTGCTGTCATGTGCTGCTGCCTGAGTTCATGGCCCATGAAAGCTTTTCCTGGAAAGCAGAGTAGCCACCGAGGAGCTAAGCTGAACTTTGAATTTTCCAGAGAGTAGTCTTTCAAAGAAATTGCTCCTGCCAGAGGAGAAGCAAAACAGACCCAAGTCATTTGTTTCAGGCTTCTCTCCTTGAGCAGATAGAAGTGATATCTCTTTAAAAATGTCTCTATGCGACTATAAAAGCGGTCACTAAGTATAAAAGGAGAGAGCCATAGATACCTATGCCAGTTTCCAGGCTGAGTCTGGTAGTTAATCTCCCACTCCCTGCCGCAAAAGTGGTCGGAAGATATGTCTTGTCCAAAAATGAAACCATAAAAGATACATCATGTGCTCTGTAGCTGCTGAAATGGTGTGGTTTCTCTGGGAATGTCTTAATCAAGCTGGTTGTTGACTATTGCTTACATCGAAGGGTAGCTTCGCCCATAGGCATTTTCTAGCAGTGTTGGGGGCACAGAACATAGATGTGTCCTTTAACACTGTATACTTTAGTTGGCTTGTGTGCCATTTTTGCTTAGATAAACGGAGTATGATCCAGGAGGCATGTTCCTGATGGATGATGCATTGGAGCTGTGCCAACCTTTTTTGAAAGGTGAAGAAATAAAAAGTGATGACACTGTTGTAACCCTTGCGTTGGCACTGCTCCTGGCAGGAGTTGTTTGAGTTTCTTTATGGACGCATCATTCTTAACTCCTCCTGCTCTGAACGTGAGGCATTAGGAAGCACCTCGATGTGCCTTAGGTGGTGCAGCAGGCCCCTGATGTCCTGGTGAGACTCCTTTACTCCTCAATTCCCTGCCCCCCCAACCCTCCCCTCCCCCCCGGTCAAGATGGTTTCTATCCATGAACTTCTTTCTAAAGCAGCATCTTGAGGGCTGGTGAGTGTGTTACACTAGCCTGTCAGCAACATCCGTCCATAATTCATTTTATGTTCATTTAGTTAAGGGTTGGAACTAAACTCTTAAGTGTAAAACACAGTCTTCGAGGAATTTATTCTCTAGAGCAGTGGACCTTCAATCCAATACCTACTGAGATGAGGCATGTGACATCATTGAGTACAGAGGACTATGGGAGCACAGCCTTCAAAAGAGGACAGCCACTGCTGAGTACACGTGGTGGTCACTATTTGTAAATGTAGCTGCACTCTGGAGACATTTCAACAGAAGCGCAGGAATCACAAGTCTTGTGTAAAATCTGATTTTTTAATGGTGGAAACAAATTGAAAAAAGTTCTAAACCTAGCTCAGGCCAAGCAAACCATGTCTAAAGGCTAGATTCAGCCACTGAAATGCTTATTCTTAATTAAGCTCCACCTTAGTGTATGAATGTCCTACCTTCTTCAAAATAAAATGTGTTGACAGTGGTAAGCTAATGAGCCAAAAAAAAGAGCTGAGGAAAAGAAATTTTCACAAAAAAATACTTCTTATGAACTATGAAATTAATGTATACAATCTAAGGAAGTAACCCAGTGACAATGGCTAAGCATTCTGTGATGTAGGTAATAAACCATCCCAAGAAGGCAGAGGACAAAACTCAAAGTAAGACAGGCGCGAATCCTCACCCTTATCCCTTTACTATTTCACTTGGAACTTTTTTGTTTGTTTGTTTTCTTTTGCCTGCCATGTAATGGACATTTATCATAAGGCCTGAGGGTCTAACATAGCAAAAGAACTACTCCCTACTTCTACTTTGTGAGTTTGTAAAATAAAATCCAAACTCTCAACCAGAAGAAGATAGATGTCTAGTCCAATGGGGAAAAATCCAAGTCCAGGCCATATGTGGGTTGTCCGGTAGCAGGAAACATGGCAGAGGAGAGATCCACCTCTTTGTAGAATGAAGACTGTGCTTTGCAATGGAGAATTTAGTTGCAACTCCTACCTAAACTAACGTAAAATGAATTATTAAGTGAAATATAAAGCAATTTACTTGATTAGAGCACTGTTTTTCACATGATCTTCTGAATCACATGTAAGTGATTAATTAATGCTAAAGAAAGCATAGCTTGGTTGTTTAAATGTCAATAATTTGAAAACTCATTCTGGAATCTTTTTGAAATTGCCAGAGCACTCTCTGTGCACAGTTATTTCAGCCTAGAAATGGTGATTTCTTTTTCTTGTTTAATTGGCCAACACCTTCCTATGTTATTTGTATAAAGATGATCATGAAAAATGTTAATGGGGTTTGCAGTGAATTATCTGAAAAGAATATAAAAATTTATAGTGCTAAGTTGACCCAAAGCTTGGTGGTTGGCACTGATATATTGTATTTGGTTCTTTGTAATATAAAGAGCATGTTTTCATGCTGTAGCTTACGTGATTTAGATAAGGTGTTGGTGAAGTAGCTGTAAGCTAAAACAGAAGCTGAGCAAAATGATCCTGATGATGATGATGGTGATAAAAATAATAATAGCAACAACAGCTACTCTTAGGAAGTTTCTGTGTGCCAGTCACAGTATTACATTGTGTACAAACATTATCCTGTATGCTCATCCATCCAACTCAAAGAAGTAGGCACGAGTACCTTCATTTCTGAGAGGAAGAGATGGAAATTTGGAAACTTGAAGCCGTGTACTGTAGGTCACACACAAATAGGCAGTGGAGTGGATTTTAGCCTTGAGCCCCTTTCCCTCATATGTTACCACCGTGAACTTTCTAGGTTATTCTACCAATAAATGGCAGTACTCCAATCTTCTAATTGAGGATACCATTGATTTTTGGACTACAGTAAGCTTTGTTCTAAAAGTAAACTATCTTTGAAGGCTCACACAAGCTATTGTTGCTGGGTGAATATGAATCTGTTTGCAAATACCTGATGATGCCAACGAGTAGAATCAGTTGGTGTTTGGCCAGCAGTAAGTTAAATTCCTTGGCTATTATTACATCAGTTGATTTACAAGATAAAATAATAATATGATCGGGAGAAGTGTGTCTTACGTACCACAGTTTTCTTCTGTTTAATTACTTTTCCTCTCTTTATTTAATATCCTTTCGGAGGCCTCGTACTTGCTTCATTCTGATGAACATGCAATGATTTTTTCTCCCAGTATGCCTACATCGGGTTTGAAGCAAAAATATTGACCTGTGTGTCAAATGATCTTTCTTTTTTATTATTATTTTAATTAAAGCCATTTAACCTGCCCTCAGACAGGACTTACTGGAGTTCTTTGTGCATGCAGACCCTTTGCATTAGCCCCACAGTATGCCTGTGAAGCTCATGTTGGTTAGAAAGTTAATGATGGACACTTTGCATTTCCCAAGAGAAGGAAAAATGGAACTACTCCCTTTGAGATGACTTAAATAGAGAATTGACAAATGGCTTGACTGAATTAACATAGATTTTAGTTTGGAGACAGATGAAGGTTTCTAATCCCTGATTTCAAGTTTCATTTCACACAACTTTGAATGTCAACTACAAAAGTAAGAATGCTATTTATGAAAATGCCACAGTTCAGTTCAAGGGCTACTCTGTGATTGATTTATTATTATTATTTTTTTAGTGAGCTCCGCAGAGTGGTTTTGTTGTTGTTGTTGTTGTTTCCAGACACATAGGGTGAAATGATGGCCGTAGTCTTCCAAGGGAGGTTGTTATGTTACTTCCTGAGCATGATCAGCTTATTTCTATGCTCATGACTCTATCAAATTTCCCTTTTAGTTTTCATTAATTTTTGCATTCTCCTCCTCAGTTCGTAGAAGGATCTTTTTCCCCTTGGATTCGCAGAAAATTTTTGTGAATTAAGTGATCCTCATTGTATATGCGAAGATCTTTGACTCAGAAAAGTGACACAGTGACTTGCTCTCTGAGCTTGTTATGTGGCAACAGAAGGACTGGGGACCTTGGGTTTTCTGGCTTGGGCTATTGTGGGCTCCCATAATTCTCAGTATCTCCCAGGTTCTGTTACACATGCTTTCTAGAGCTTCCAGTCAGGAACTTTGACTTCTATTTTTTTTGGTTTTGATTTGTTTTTAATCTTTGAATTGGGTCAGAATTTCCCTAGAGGAATTATTGAGCAAGAGTTACATGAACTGCATATATTGCTTTGTTCCTGGATAAGGATGCCTAAATTCCCATATAAAATGAAAACAGGCCTTAAATGGGCAGTGGAAAAGTTAAAGCTCTATTACTAATGGGCACTCATTTAGATTAATGTCTCAGAATGGACTTAGTGGTAATTATAGATGTATCATGAAATGATACCAATTGAAAATCTTAAAACTCTTTAAAAAATGTATTTTAGGGTGCGTGGGTGGCTCCATCGGTTAAGCATCCAGCTCTTGGTTTTGGCTCAGGTCATGGTCTCCATAGTTCATGAGTTTGAGCCCTACATCATGTTCTGCACTGACAGTGCGGAGCCTGCTTGGGATTCTCTCTCTCCTCTCTCTCTCTGCCCCTTCCCTGCTCTCTCTCTCAAAAAAATGAACTAAAAGAAAATTTAAAGAATATATTCTAAAATAATATACATGTTCTTATTGCTTTGATATATAATATTTTGTATGTGCAAATACATCTTCAGGAAAAATTGTTATGAACACTTGGAGTTTTGCTTCCACCAGTTTATGTGAGTAGTAAGAATGCCGTTAGTCTAAAGCAGGGATTGGTAAACTATGGCCCTTGGGCCAAATCTAAACTGCTGCCTATTTTTGAATGGTTTTTAAGCTATGAAGAGGTTTTTTTTTAATACTGCTTAATGGTTGAAAATAAATCAAAAGAGGAATAATACTACATTAGATGTGAACTTATATCATATTCTAATTTTAGTATCTATGAATAAAGTTTTAGAGAAACACAGCCATGGTCAGCTCATTCATTTATGTATCATCTCTTTCTACTTTTGCATGGGAATGACAGTGGTGAGTAGTGGTGACAAACTGTATGGTCTGAAAACTCAAAAATATTTATTATCTAGCTCTGTCCAAAAAAAGTTTGCCAACTCATGATCTAAAGAAAATTATAGGAAAGTATATCAGTATTTTAATACATCTTTTATTTACTAAATAAATGGTATTGCCTCTTTGATTTTGGAGAGAAGCAGCATAGGATTTACTGATCTAGGGCAAGAATGACTTGAGTGGGCCAGCCAAGACAGAGGATGTTAATCTTTTGGCCTGTTCTATAAGATGTCCCCTGCCAGTCTCCTATGACTCTTGAGTTGGTGCTGAGAGGCATTGATTTGGAGTAATACATTGTTTCTCCTGATAAATCCTGTTAATGCTATACTCAGGTCGCCTCTCAGCATCCGCTAAGTTGGGATTTCCTATGTGTTTCCTGTTGGAATTGAAAGCAATGATCTTAGTGAACGTATGAGGTAAATTTATTAGATGCTTTTTTTTCTTTGATGAAGATATTTAACTTAAAATGTTAGAAAAAAAGTAATTATACCATCAAACCTTTGATTTCATGGGTGATATGAGACTCAAATATTTACATAAAAACATGAGCTGATATAAAGAAGAAATAGATAGTACTTGATACTATGTAAATTTGGTAAATATTGTGAACTTAGTATGGCCAAAGTTTGTAAAATACTATTTAACAAAGATGAAAACAATTAGGTTATGAGTTCAATTGTAAGATCCGGGGCATGTGCAAAACACACAGAGAGGTAAAGTTTGACTGAAGAAATGGGATAAGGGAGTGCCCAGCTGAAAGGGAGCTTCTTCTAGTCGGGAGAGAGGATTGGGGCGGGACATTGGAGTTTAACCTATGATTATATGGAACGTGAAGAAAACATTTCTGTGCCCCATGCTTTTTAGAGTTTCTTTAGGTTTGGAGTTTCATGGTCCTTAACATTATTTCATTATATCTGATTGCATCTTAGGAGAGAGATTATTGGTTGTATTGAAGCTTGCAGATTTGGGGTTTTAAGAAGCTTGAAAAGCTTCACTTGATAATGTGAAATGTCTGTTATTGCATGCATACAATTGTGAAATGGAGAATATTCTGCCTCTTCAACTTCGTATCCTGCTTCAATAGTCGATTATTTGAGGCCATTTTATAGTCTTGAAAACAATGATTTTATTAGCTGCATAGTGTTCCATTGCATGAATGGAACATAGTTTAATCAGTTCTCTATTCTTAAATTTTTGGATGTTTTATTTTGCTATTACTAATAAGAGTGAGATAAACAGCCTTCATCTTTGGTTACATTTCTGATAATTTCCTGAGGGTAGATTTCTATATGGAATTCCTTGGGTTAAAGGGTATACCTACTTGTAAGACTTAACATGTAATGGCAAATTGCCCACCAAAAAGGTTGTACAGATTATGTTTTCATTTGGAATGTACATGAATGCCCTGTTTATTTATTTTCATATCTGTATTTGTATATCTGAGAAAAATTTCATGACTTTATGTGGATTGGCACATTTCTTATGAATATTATACCCAAAGATTTATTTATCTGTTAGTGTGATGAATGAGATTTTTTATTCCATTATGTTCTATCAACTTTTTGCTGGTGTGTTATGAAAACAATTATTTTTGGTCCATTCTGTATATGGTCATATTACTGAATTCTAATGTTCATTCTAAAAGTGTTTAGGTTGATTTAGGGGCACCTGGGTGGCTCAGTCAGTCAAGTATCTGACTCCTGATTTTGGCTCAAGTCATGATCTCTAGGTTCTTGAGATAGAGCCCTATGTTGGATTCTGCGCTGACAGCACAGAACCTGCTTGGGATTCTCTGCCCCCTTCTTTCTCTGCCACTCTCCTGCTCACACACTCTCTCTCCCTCTTAAAATAATAAATAATTTTTTAATGTTTATTTTATAAAGAGAGAGAGAGAGAAACAGAGACAGAGCGACAGAGAGACAGAGTGTGAGCACGGGAGGGGCAGGGAGAGAGGAGACACAGAATCCTAAACAGGCTCCAGGCTCTGAGCTGTCAGCATAGAGCCCGATATAGGGCTTGAGTTCACAAACTGTGAGATCATGACCTGAGCTGAAGTTGGATGCTCAACTGACTGAGCTACCCAGGTGCCCTAAAATAATAAGTAAATTTTAAAAAATTAAAAAAAATGTATTTAAGTTGATTCAGTCAGTTTGTATTTGGACAATAGAGAAGTGAGAGTAAATCCTAGGAATGAAAATCTTCCACTTTCCTCACTGTATGTGAAAATGCACAGAAAACCTTTGTTGTTGGTACATTCTTATCTAAGTCAAAAAACAATGCTAGTGAGAAACACACCAAACAAACAAAACCAATGCTAGTAAGTTAAAAGGTGATAGAATCTAATTTAGGTGAATAAAACTGGATTAATATGCAATTTTGAATGCTGTCCTTTAGGAGTAGAACTCTTAGAAATAGTAAGGTCTTGTTTGGTGTTGCTTGTTATATTTGTTTTTTTAAAAAAAGAGAATATGATTTTTCTTAGAAAAGGGTTGAATTGTGTTCAGCATTACGAAGAACCTGGAATGGGTTAGGAAATGACTACAGTCCCTTGCTTCTTTTAGCTTAAAATAGAATTTATGTTTTAATTTAGTTTTTCAGCCTTTATGTGAAATTGTTTAACATGAGTGTTAAGGCCAATGGTATAATAAAATGTCACTGATTCTTCATTTCTAATTTTTTTCATTTAGCAATGTCCATTGGCTTTCAAATAAGTTGGTTTTTAGGGCACTAGACTTGGCTGCTTACAGCTCTAATAAAATGATGCTGTTATAAAGGAGAACTGTCATTTTAGGTGCTCTCAGACTTTTATACTCTTGATACCCTGGCATCTCAGTGGAGAATTAGGAATTCATGCATGGGTGAAAGTAGATTTAATGAACATGAAAACCACTGAGAAGCTGTGTGCTTAATACCTTGCTTTGCTTATTTCTTCTCAATCCCCCAATGTCAACACTAGGAACAAAAGGCTCTAAACTAGTGTCCTTGAAAGAAATATATAATGGGCAAAATATCTCAGTCAAATTGTCATTTATCAGGGGCTTTGAAAGTCAAGATCATTATTATTTTTTCAAGGATACAAAGTATAATTATGTAAATGCACTAGTAATGCACATCTGTTGTTTTTCCTGCTCAGTATACCTTCTTACCTTCTTTGGAATTAGGACCTTATTCTGGAGAGAATCATTACTCATTCATTCTCTCACTGCTTCTTAGGGTGGAATTGACCTCACCTTTGATGTCTCTGGATTGGATTTGTGGTCCTGACCTTGTCAATCCAAATGTCCTCCCCTGCTTTTCTCCTCCACCTCACCTCTTAAGGATTTATTCAGGAAGTGGGATATGAACCAAGCAACGCCCATGCACATTGCTCTCAGGCAGTGGCCTCAATCTGCTGTGGAGAGGCACTGAATTCCTTCTGGGGGTGCTACATGAGTGTAATGAGAGGCTGGACTTGGGATGACCATCTGAGCCACCACTTGCGGAGGAGAAATCAGAAACAAGACGTAGAGGTTCCTGAGCTGCTTGCTTTAGCCCTCTCCCAGTCCAGCTGTAGCTGAAATGAGCTCTACAGTGGATGTATATTCACCTATACATTTTCTTTTTTTTTCCTCTTTTTTTAATTCATTTTAGGAGTTTAGGGAATATTTTGGTCATCTGTAAAGGAAAGAATCCTGAGAAATCTATTATTCTCTTCACTCAGCTTATTCTACTTCAGCCCTGTGCTGTCCCTGAAACATATCAGGCACCTCAGGGCATTTGCATTTGCTGGTCTTTATGTTTGGAAAATTCTTCCTTTCCCCATGGCTCTGGTCCTCCCCCTTCACATCTGTGGTCAGGAGGTACCTCTTTAGGGAGGCCTTTCCTGAATTCTTATTTAAAATGGAAGCAGATAAGTCCCTCCATAACCACCCTTCAATTGCCTTCTAGCATTCTAAATCCCTAATTATTTGTAAACCGCCAGGATTACCCTACATGTCCTGGAATATGAAATCCTTGATGGAAGAGATTTGTGTTTGTTTTATTTTCTGTAGTATCCCTAGCGCTTCAATTGAAAGATAGGGTGACTGCTCAGTAAATGTTTGTTGAACTATATAAAAATGGTACCTAATTTCTCCAGAGATTACTTACTAATTACAAAGGGGAAGCGGTTACACAGTAGAATCACCTGGAGGACACCATGTTAACCAAGTGGTCAATGTCAACATCACCAACAATGGGACAAGTCAGCGTTACATGTTTCCTGAAGTGATGTGCTGAGGTTTAGGTCATCTTGCCACAAATGAAAGGAAACTTAAAAATATCAGATAAATCCAACATGAGAAGCATTCTGCAAAAAGATGGCTTCTATTCTTCAAAAATACCAGTATTATAAATGGAAAAAAAAAGCTGAGAAACTTTCTTTACTAAAGGAAACTAAAGGGGCATGGTGACCAAATGCAACATGTGATCCTGGATCAGAAAACAGTGACACGAAGGTTGTTAATGGAAAACTGGAAGAATTTGAATATGGACTATATATTAGATAATAGTAATCTACCAATGTCAAATTCTTGAATTGGTAACGATCCTGTGATTAAGTAAGATATTGTCCTTAATGCAAATTGGTGCAGCCGCTCTGGAAAGCAGTGTGGAGGTTCCTCAGAAAATTAAAAATAGACCTACCCTATGACCCAGCAATAGCACTGCTAGGAATTTATCCAAGGGATACAGGAGTACTGATGCATAGGGGCACTTGTACCCCAATGTTTATAGCAGCACTCTCAACAATAGCCAAATTATGGAAAGAGCCTAAATGTCCATCAACTGATGAATGGATAAAGAAATTGTGGTTTATATACACAATGGAATACTACGTGGCAATGAGAAAAAATGAAATATGGCCTTTTGTAGCAACGTGGATGGAACTGGAGAGTGTGATGCTAAGTGAAATAAGCCACACAGAGAAAGACAGATACCATATGGTTTCACTCTTATGTGGATCCTGAGAAACGTAACAGAAACCCATGGGGGAGGGGAAGGAAAAAAAAAAAAAAGGAGGTTAGAGTGGGAGAGAGCCAAAGCATAAGAGACTGTTAAAAACTGAGAACAAACTGAGGGTTGATGGGGGGTGGGAGGGAGGGGTGGGTGGGTGATGGGTATTGAGGAGGGCACCTTTTGGGATGAGCACTGGGTGTTGTATGGAAACCAATTTGACAGTAAATTTCATATATTAAAAAATAAAAATTAAAAAAAAAGATATTGTCCTTATTCTTATGTAATACACATAGAGTATTTAGGGTAAAGCATCACGGTGTTTGCAACTTTCAAAAATTTCAGCACTATCTATTTATATTTACATATCCATATCTGTAGCTATCTGTTAAAAAGTGCTATCGAATGTTAGCAATTACAGAGGTGAAGAGTAGATGAAAAGTCATTGTATTAAAAAAAAAACCTTACACCTAAATTATGAGAATAGTATTAGCTGGAGCCATTTGAAATTACCAATATTTGGCCATTTTTGATTTATACAAATGCCAACTTCACATAGTTTATCTAATACTCTTGCAGCTTTTCTGTGAGTTTGATGTTTTTTAATGAAAAATTTTAAGAAGGAAGCACATGTGGTAGGTGTGACTGGACAATCTTTGCTGGATAATGTATTTATGTGGATCAGTCTTTCTCCTAGAAATTTATATCAGCCAGCTTTTTAAGGTCTTGTAGTCTGTGTATTTGGTGAGGGAAAGGAAGAAAGTGTAAAGTTGCCAATTAGCGATTTATCAGTTTCTACTGATAATTTTGTCATACTTGATGTTCATTTGTAATCAGCTTAAAACTCTAAACTTCATCCTGTGTAATCATTCAGAACACCCTGGTCTTGGCTTCTCAAGAATGTGTCTCCTGAGCCTGGCTCACAGGTGCTCCCTTCCTTCCCTTCCCCCACCCTCTCCGTCCTGCTCCTCAGCAGTGGTGGCTGGATGGGAAGTAGGCAATGGCAGTGGCTGCAGCGGGGGCCTGGGAGAGTCCTGTTCTATGACTAACAAGCACAGTGGCTGGACCCGGTGGAAGAGGTTCCTTTTCTGTCACCACTTGCCTCCCGGGCCGTTGCTGGAGATGGATGGCCGAAACTTCTGCAAGGTCCCTGTGCGGTCTTTGGCCACTGTCTCCTGTGAGTTTCTCTGGTTTTGGTGTTCTCAACACATGTAATGTGTGTGCCCTGCCTCCATGTTCCAAACTCATTGACCTCTAGTGGAGCCTTCACATCTTTTTGTAACCTTTCACCCATGATACCTGCCATAACCCCTTTGACTAGGAATCTCCTTGCTTTCTTGCACACCTTAGCAGGGCCCATGACAAACTATCAGGATGTGAATGACTAGAAACATAACAGATGGCTTGGCCCTGGATCATGGATCACTTAATTCAAGCTTCTCTGAAGAGGGAGAGTGAGCGACACTCACACTACACAGGACAGAATAACTGGGGCATAATGGGAAGATGAGTTAGGGGTTGTAAAAAGGAAGTTCGATCCTCTCTCCTCTTGTATTTCTGTAAATGACATAGAGACCAGTGCACTGCCATTCCTGGTGAGTTGATCGATCAGAGTTATGAGGACTATGGGGCTGAGACCCCATCCAGACATCCTTCCACCAAACCCACTTGAGGATGGTTTAATTTCAGCCAAGAATCCCATAAGTGTGGAGGTTGTGTGTACTGAACTGCAAAAGCCAAGGGGCATTGTGTCCTCCCAGAAGTCATCATGGGCCTCCCCTGAGTCTGACTCCTGTTTCTGCTGGTGCTGGTGCCATCTTGGGCACCACTAATGGTCCTTCCCTGAGGGATAAATGAGTGTCAAGCACTCCTTTAAGCACCTTCAACACTTGGAATCATTTGGTCTTTGATCAATAGAGCACTTTGTGAGATAGACCTTATTGTTCCCATTTTATAGATGAATAAACTGAGTCTTAGAGAAGTCATATGACCACTAAACATTTTACAGCAAGGTTTTGACTCTAGTTCTGATTGCTTTGAAGCTTCTAGCTCTTAAACCTTGTCTTAAAATATGCATAAGAATGTCCAGTAAAAAGGGGCATATGGGTGGCTCAGGTGGTTAATGTCTGACTCTTTTCTTTTAAGTTTATTTATTTTTGAGATATATATAAGAGAGGCAGAGAGAGGGAGAGAGAGAATCCCAAGCAGGCTCTGTACTATCCAGACAGAGCCTGACATGGGGCTTGATCTCATGACCCATGAGATCATGACCTGAGCCGAAATCAAGAGTCAGACGCTTAACCGACTGAGCCATCCATCCTCCCTGAGCATCTGACTCTTGATTTTGGCTCCGGTCATGATCGTAGGGTTGTGTGATTGAGCCCCATGTCAGGCTCTGTGCTGAGCATGGAGCCTCCTTAAGATTCTCTCTCTCTCTCTCTCTCTCTCTCTCTCTCCCTCCCTCCCTCCCTCCCTTTCCCCTTCTCCCTGGCTCATGCTCCCTCTCAAATTAAAAAAAAAATTAAAAATATGTCTAATGAAAGAAGAGAAGAAGCATCCCATAGAAGGAGCTTGCAATTGAAGGCCAGGGCAATACTTTAGTGTGCCTGAATATCACCATGGAGCAGGTTTAAAAGGGAGATGCCTGTCCCCAGACATCATGACTCAGTGGATGCAGTGGGATGTATGATAGTTGTAGGAGCACTCCAGGTGATTCTGATGTCTTAACTGCCCCAGAGGATTAGCTAGATTTAACTGCATACATTAATTAAGTAGTTTATTTCTAAGTAAACATGTGGCTCCTAATTTATTTTGTAGTGTACTACTGAGGACCTTTCCTTGAAGAAGTTTGGGCTCTAATTCCAAGGCAGTATTGTCAACTAAGCATCTTCTTTTAGGACTCGGGTAATATTTGGAACATCAATTGGCACAATACGTGCTTTCTGTTAATTGGTTGGTTCTTTAATGTGGAAGAGATGTGTATCATCTGGAAGAGGTGCATTACCATGTAAGATAGCCTACTATGAGATGGTTTTTTCAAAGACAAAGGCAGAGGTAATGGATAACCAAGGAGAATGGGGCTGTCAGTAATAACATTTGGAAATTCCTCAACTATCCTCCAGCGTGGGCCATTAAGACTCGGCTGATTTGAAGATATCCAGCTGCTAAAGGACATTTTAGTATGTTCTCTCTCAATTTTGGTTTCATTTTCTTTTTTCTTGTGACAGACGGTACCCGCTTTGGTTCGGAGAAAGCAGATGATACTTCTTTTTAAATTATCCTTACAATTATCAGTTAACCTTTCGTCCTTTGTCTCTCTTTTGCTTCATAAAGTCCTCTCTGTCTTTTGCCAGTAACTTTTTTTTTGTCGTTTTCTAAACTTGTATCTTCACACATTTACTTTTTTATACGTAAAACCTGGCCTAACTATGCTTTTCACGACAGTCCCATTTGCTCTTTATTCTCCACAAAGATCTCATTTTAGCCAAAATTTTCTTTTCTAAAGTTCATTTTTTATTATCTCCCTGACTTTTCTCCTCCTTTTCTCAGGGTTCATGTAGTCGCTTTAACATTTATACCCTTAAGAAATTCCTTTCTGTTTCTTTACTTAATTGACAAAGAACGTTTGGGTAAAGTCTCTTCCTTTGAATTGTTCCTTACTGGTATTAGGAAATTAGCCAAGACATGGAAAAAATGGATCTCATGAATATTGATTCATTGACAGGATTCTTTAGCAGATATTGTGGTAAATTGGTCCTGCCATGATGATGATCATAACTGATGAAAGTAATTACCAATATGTATTGAGTACCTACTGTGGCTCAGACAGTGTACTGAACATTTTGCAACTATTATCTCCTTTAATCTTCATGACTGTGTGCTGAGCTCAGTTCTTTTACCCCCCTTCTGTTTAGAGAAGGGAAAGATGCTGTTTTACTGGGAATGAGGAATCTGGTAGAGTTGGGATGGTTTGAAGATGGGACCTCTTCAGAGGGAACAGCCAAGAATAGGTGGTTTCGTGGGGCCTGAGAATGTCAGAGAGATTGTTTCATGGGCTCCCCTACCTGTCAAGATACCCACCCACCCTGCCCTTGCGCCAGCATGATAGGAATATAGGTTTTAGTCATTGTGCTCCTGCTGTTAACCAGAGTGCAATCAGTCCATCTTTCCTGAATGTTGATGCCACAGGGTAAAGGAAGTTTCACACGAGGCACTGCAACTGGGTTGTTGATGACAAAAGGGCCAGGCCTCTGGTAGGGATGGGTGGCAGGAGGAGAAATCAAGAGTGGGGAGGAGTGGGGAGCAGACCCAAAATTTTAAATGGTATTTCAAATGCAAAAAATTTAAATGCTAGTACATGTGAAGGAAGTTATATGAAAAAGAATTAAGAAATTTTCCCAAAGATACAAAGCAGTAGGTGGTATGGCCAATGTAAATAATTGCTTTGGACACATCTATTCCTTCTCTGCCTTTTAAAAAAGACTGTAAACATATTAATTTTGGAATTTGCACTCTCTTGTTGCATATAAGTACCTCTACTTAGTATTAGGCTAAGGTTCTTTTTTTGTTCATATCTAGGTGATGATTTTCTATTATGTGAGCTTGGTAGTCCATTTGTCTGGACGCATCTAATATATAAACCCCAAAGTTCCTTCTTTTGGAGGGCTATTCCTGGAGTGCTGACAAATCATTTTGTGTGGCTGGGCTTCAGTATCTTGAGTGTACCAAATATAATCAGTGTTTGACTGATTAAATATGTTACTTGCAAAATATTTTATTAGGTTTGCAAACTCTAATACATGGCCTGCTGTCATGTTTCGGAAAGCTAAGGGTGGGTGTGGAAACTTTTAATACATGGAGTGTCTTCTCTGGCTGATAGATGTTTCTGTAAAAAATGGATAAGGTGATGAGATCAGAATCAACTGTGTTTCTTATGCAGAACCAGTGCTTCAGATGCATGCTAAGTCCCTAGCCATGCATCTCATTAACTTGCCTAGCAGTTGGAGATCTGCATACTGACTTTGAGAATATTTCATTACTGTATTTTTCTAAGGGAGGCTTTATATTTGCCAAAGAACTGACAAGATGTGTGTCTCTATAACTCAACTGGTTTTATATTATGATCAATATGAAAGATTGCCTCTGATTACCTGGGGATGCCATGAAACTGTTAACATATATTAGGTTTCTGGTTTATTTTCTGATTGACCGAATTCTGTAAACTTTAGAAAAAGGAGATGCATTGAAGAAAAGGTTAAAATTCTGTTTCTTTCTATTCAGCTCTTTAAAAATTTTGTCCAGGATTTGCTTTTTAACTTTTGTAACAATTTAAAAGAAAAATGAGAACCGTTTTTGCAGATGACAACATAAAAAAGGAAAACAAGTTAGTTTTCTCTGACTCTTAATAACATCTTCAGTGCCCTTTGTATTATGTAAGGTAACATATTCAAAGATTCAGGAGATAAGGATGTGACCACCTGTAGCAGGGACATTATTTTGCCTACCACAGGTTCTCCAGTGTCATGACATGGATTGAAAAAGGGCTCTTTATATGCATTAGTCTCACCCTTTTAGTTATGAAATTATAGACTCTGAAGTAGACTTTCTGAAGTATAAAGTAGTTCATAATTACTTAAGTGTACTCTAATGAGACAGATTTCAGGAAATGGCAGATATAAAATAGGGAGGCTCTTATTTACTAAATTTCCCTCAAGTTAAGAAGCTACTAGTTTCCTAGGCTTAGAATTGAGAGAATTTGTTATTGTCTTCTATGGCTTGAAATTGTTTTGTGCATTTGTGGTAGCTCCCAAATGAACTGAAGGAGGTAAATGTGATGCATCTGGCCTTCCCCAAAGGGTCATGCTTGGTGCTGAGCCCATCGTTTCTTGTTCATTTGTTGATTGCTGTTAATAAGCTGTTTGATTACTAAATAACTCCAATCAGGCTGGCCAAAGGAACATTAGGCAAGGCTCAGATTGTGTTTTCTGATTTTAGCCTCTTATCCCTCTCTTCCATTCCATGTCACATTGTCCCATTTTGCCTCCTCTGGCAGGTGTGGGAATCTTTTGCCTAGCACAATCTGCTGTTAAATTCTTTACTCGTGATGGCTGGCAAAATGTGTTTGTTTGCACTGTAATACACTTGAAAACTACCCAAGAGGGACATGGTGCAACTTCAGATGCATCCAATAAATGGAAGAGGAATTTCTTAGCAATAAGCCTTTCCTGATGGTCCTTAAATCACACTACGCTCCCTATTTTCTCTGCACTAGAAGATGTGTCCATTGCTACATGTTCAGTGACAGAAAAGGGGTGATCTGATATATTTTAATAAGAGCCTAGAGCATAGTATCTAACTCTGGGTAGTTACTGATTTTTTGGTTAATTTGTATATTTATATCCCCCTCCCTTCAATGATAGAATTTCTGACTTTTCTTATCACAGGGTATACAAATAAATAGAAACTTAGAAAATCAGAACAAGTGCAGAAAAATAAAACATGCTAAGTATTAACGTAGTTAATATGGTTTCTGTGATTAACGAGCAGATTAGACCTTATAGTAACAGCAAAGAGAATCAGGAGAAGTCACCAATCCCTCTGGCAATGCTAGGTCAGCTCCCTACTTCTCCAGGACTTCTGACTCATTTTTTGGTGGGGTCTGTCATTGATTTGGAACATACAACACAGTAAAGAGTGCTACAATATCCAAGATATCTAGAAAACTCATATTTGTGGTACTCTGGTGTCCAGACCAGGGTCAACTCGCTGAAAATAAAGATGGATGGACATTTCTAAAATGTTGGAGACAAACAGAACAAGAATCACATGTGGCCTTAAGCAGAAAGGAGACAGAAACTTACATTTAGTTATCCAGGCAAGGCAAATGGCACCGGTTCATGTCTACACTGGAGGGTGAAACTGAAGTCTTGATTGAGGAAAGAATATCTCTTAGGTGACCAGCCTCTATTGCTAATGTGTTGCCACAGTTTAGCAGATGTTGACAGCAGGTGATGAGTGCCAGAAAGGACCTCTCAGCCTCAGACACTGGGTTGAAAAACAAGCAGAAGCTGTCCCAGTGCTAAGATTGTGTGATGGACCACTCTCTTTAGCAGAAGATACAGGCAAATTTCTTGACTTGCTACTTAGGTGTAGGCATTTTCCATAGGAAGATGTAGCTAGAAGCAGTTACATTGAAAAGAAGGAGAAAGGGAGAGGGGGAGACCTTAGGGGAGAGACTTTTGGAAAGTTTGCTCTGGGTTTCCTTACTAGGCCCCTTCTCCTTTTTGTCTGTCACACAGCAGCGTGCGTCTCTCCTATAAATGACAGTGTCCTACTAGACTGTAAACTCCACGAGGGCAGAAACCACACCTGTTTTAGCACCAGACACAGAGTGTGCACTCAGTAAATATTTATTAAATGAGTGGAATCTTACTTCCTCTATGAAGTCTTCATTAATTGTTCATACCATGAAGTTCTCCCTTTTCAAGGTTATTCTGGTGTTCATCACTTAAGTGTCAGTTTCCCTTGTTCTCTTTTAATGTACATTACAGTTTTTTTTTTTTTAATTAGATGGTAAGTTCTAAAAGGAACTGCAAATTCTCTGAGGACAGGAAACATATCTTATGCTTAAAAAAGTTTTGTGGAGTGCCCCAAATGATTCTGAGCACAATGCAGGTTTGAGCTAAGACCTGGAGATTGGTTTACCTTTGTTCATGGGTACGTGGAGATGTAGTCACTATCTTTTGCACATGGTGCCTCTTTCTTTGGCTTTGTCCTCTAGCCCCCTTAGGTATGGGGCTCATGGGGATGGAAGAGAGAGGGAGTAGAACCATTGACTGGCACCCCCTTCTCTGTGGAGACTTGATAACCTCAAGAGCAGGCTTCAGCTCTCCACCATTCAAATCAGGAGACTAAGACCTGGAGAGGAGAAGCTCTTGCCTTATACAAGGCAGGTGTGCAGTAAATTGGACCAGGTTGCATAGATAATTAGAAGAAAAGTTGCAGCCATAACTTGGGTCCCCTGACTCCAGGCTCATTGTTCTTTGCTGGGTTGTCTCATTTAAATTTAGAGAAGAAAGATTAAGCTTTCATTAATAGGATGAGGCACACATGCTGGGAATTGCAATTAATAGGGAAAGGGAAAGCCAGGAAGATCCTGCGGAAAAAAAAAAAAACAGGTGTGTAGGTGAAGCTAGGTGAAGAAGGGCTGTGTTATATATTTGGCAAAAACCATTATTTAGAGTTTAGCTAAATCATAACCATTGTATCTACTTTCCTTAGGCTTTGCTACTTTAATTTTAATTTATGGAATAAATTATCCATTAAAACATCCCTTAGAAAAATCTCCTTTTCTCTCTTGCCTCCTTTTATCGTTTTTATATATTTCCATATAAAAGCCGTAAGTTGTGACCCCACAGGGTGTCACAGTCTGTAACTGTGAGTGCTTGTGGATGTAGCTTAGATTATGTTCACTGACACATCTCATTGCATTTCCTCACAGTCCTCCTCCTTTCTCTTCCTAGGTACCAGATGTCATTTTCTTTTTTTGCACCCCTGTGTTGATGTGCCTGTTCATGTGCACACATACACACCTACTCCCCCTCCCTCCCCCCCACCTGAATGTGCATAAACAAGGATTGAACTGAGGTAAAATACTGTGACATATGGTACCTGAAAAACCAGAGTCTCAATCGCAGGGCTGTAATCAGGGTGCAGATGTTTGGCATTTCACAAATGAAATTTTTAATGTAAAACTGTTTTAGTACATTAAGCTAAAAGATGGAAAATTAGCTCCATACTGTAATGAACCTTTCCATTGAAAAGGAATTAAATGGGAAACTTAACCAAACAAATAAGTTAGGTCCCCAGTGATCTTCTGAATATGTTTTTGTGAGTACTCAGATTTCATTTTTTATTTCCTCTTGGGGGTTCTTTCCTTCTGCCTTTATTATTCAGCTTACACAGATAGTGCGTTAAGGTGCTCTGAGTTTCTCTAATCTTAAAGTATTTGCAAAAGAGTTTTGACATGGTACTCTAATGCTTTCTTTCTCCAATGTCAAATTATACCGTAAATGCAATTTTTTTCTTCTCTTTGCCCTGTCAGACTAACCACCTGTACCTAGATGTTTTAAATGGACGATGGCTTATTTTAAAAATATGTTTCATTGGCTATTTTATGGCCACTGAATTTAGTACAACATACAATTTGTCACTTATTCCCTGTCCAGAATTGCTCTTCATTTAATGTTTAGTGATATTTTACTCCACTTTTATTGTAGATCTCTTGAAATTAGGAGTTAGATCTTGTGGTAAGTGATGTATAAATACCCATTGATTCTTTTTAGATTGTTTTTAGAAAAGGAAGGCGTCACATTGCTTAGCAGAAAATGACATATGTGGGTCAATTATAAGTACACAAAACAATCAACTAGTAATTGCTATCAATAAAACTGTTTGCAATTTCTTCTTATAATCTTTTGGAACTGTGCCCTGTTTCCTAGTTTGCCTTGTTTGAGTGGTGCTCTGGAATTCTAGGCCTGCAGAAGAATCCTTTTTAGTTACGTTCTTTTTGCCAGTGGATTTTCTAAGTTCTCTTTCCATCAGAGGCAGCTCAAAATGCTGTTTTCTAACAGTATCTTTATAGTAAGAAGAAATAAGGGTTGTATTTAAAGATTGGAATGATATCCCTATTTAGTAACTAATATTTTATTATATTTTCATTTGTTTTTTTATTTGATCCTTAACCTAGTGGATATTTATATTCTGTTTATGCATGAAGAACCTGAGGTGTTAAATGATCAAAGGCCATGTAGCTATCGGAGAGCAGAGCTAGAGTTCCAGCCAATCATCTGTTTTCAGATGCTTTGGGCTTTCCTCTTTGCATTTCCACTATGCCTTTGGTGGAAGAACTGGCCCTTAAGTGGGCACATTCTGTATAAAGAGATGTTCTCCAAAGAACATGATAAAGGAGTTTCTCTATGGTAAAGACCTAATCTGTTATAATATTTTGCCTAGTAGTGCAGACTTGACCATTAATCCATGGACATCAGCTGTTGGTGGACTTGAAAGGTTTGTGTACCACAGAGAAGAGTTTGGGAGTTAGAATCAAATTGTTCTGTAGGCTTTAGGAGAATCTGAGGCTCTACCCAGCATTACCTTTTGGGAGTATACTTCCTACTCTTGGTACCTGATCCTTGCTATCCCATCTCCCTCTTCTGCCCTAGCCTACTTAATAGCCATTCTTGGTGGGCCTTCCCCGTGTTTCCCAGGACACTGGAATGCCTTTCTTTTGGGACACTCCTACAATGATTATCTGCTCTAGTCACTAAGCACTTAGCAAATGTTAGCTTAATTTCCTGGTAAATGCTCTGATTCTTCAACTGTATGTTTCTTATGGATGGAAACATGCTTAAACTTCCTTGTATCCCCAGTTAGACAACAGTGGATGGGGTAGTACTGTCCTCAGGGGTCTAACTGCTTTGTCACAGGCCATCCTAGTCTCCAATCATTCATATCACCTTTTAAAAATACAGCAATCATTTGTCTTGCATCTAGCAAATAGCAGGCAATAAGCTAGTTCCTTCTATTGTTGGCTTATCCATTTCATAGCAGCTCAGGAATTTAAGTAACTTGCTCAAGGTTACCCAGTAAGTAGCAGACTTGGATGCACTCTTTTTTCCATCATACTGACTCTTGAATCCTGCCTGGTATCCATCCTCTAGATGTATCTTTAATCTGGCTTTTGTCTTTGCCTTCAGTCTGGGAGTATTGGCAGCTAGATAAGAATTTGTGGATTTTCCACATGAAACCATCACCATTTTAATGATCTCTCAATGGATTCTTTGATAAGTGATTATCATACTGGTAGAAATTAATCCTCTAAGTTCAAAAGCACAGGGCAATTAGGTGCATAGATCTTGATTATTTTCTAGGAGATTCCTTTTTTTTTTTTTTTTTTTTAACAGTTAGCTGTTTGGTGCTTTTAATGACTCATTTTTTTCCTCCTTAGATTTAAGACAATAATTAGAGCTAATCTTGGCTAGATAACTATAACGGGTCAAATGTGGGCCTCATAATTTAAAGGACTTTGTACTGAATATTGTTAGAAATATCCTACTTTGCAATTTTACTTTTGTTTATTCAAAGTCACATTTCTAAAAATTGCTGATTTAGAGCCTCGTTCATAGAAGAGAATGTTTTTCACTCAGGCAAAGTACAAGAGGTGAAGTGGAATAATTTAGGCCATCATTAAGCACTTTTTTCTTTTCATGTGTTATAGGTACACTTGTTCAGTCTTTGATGAGGACAAGGAAATGAAAGTGGTTTGAGATTAGATAAAATGAATTTGTTGAGACAAGCTTTAATTCATAAAAATTTATAAAATTTACTAAAATAAAAACAAGAAAATAATCATTATACTTTTAATTCCTTGTCTAAAATGTGTGTCATAGCCTCCAAACCCCCATACATCTTTCTGAGATTTATTGCTGGAATTTTGGGGCTCAAAAGTGTAGCCAGAACTCAGAACTCTTTCTTGCTGAAGAGTTGTTCCCATGACTAATATGTAGGTAATACACATAGCAGTGTGATCACATTGCTTATCAAAATATTGAAATGTTTTCCTGTTGGTTGGTAAAAGTCACTGCCCCACCTGCTGAAACGTCTTATAATCCAATAGCTAAGGGTTAATATCTAGCCACTAAGGACCCAGTTCATGGCCAGCATCCATCCTGTTGGTGGCTGTGTTTTGAATATCACATTTGGTTGTTCTTTTGCAGTCTTTCTGCCATGATGTGCAAAGATGTGTAGCCCAGTGGCCATGGATCTTTCCTGCTCTCGCTAATCTGAGAGTTGACTTTTGAATATTCTTTCACAGACATTGTTCCGATTTAAAATCAGTAATAGAGTCTTCCAAGTAATAGATATTATGGTTGAAAAAAACCCCACATATCTAGGCAAAAGTGAATGGAATAATGCTTGTTTTTGCTTTTTTTGTCTTGTTGCTAGCATTATTTCCCAAAGGAAAGCATGTAGGTTGACTGTGTGAAATATTTGTGGAGTTCTCACAGTTTTATGCTAGAGGTGTTTAGGATTGGGGATTGTAGGTTTGTTAGCTGTGAGTGTAGACACAGATACCTTCTAGAAGTTACAGAAGTGCTTTGACTCCAGGATTTATTGAAAGAATACTAACTTGGTGGCTTCTGACAAATTTATGTTACCTTCTATAATTTGTGTAGCAGTAAAATGTCACATCATTAATGTAGGTTAGATATAAATAAATATTCAGATGTACCCACTGCCTCATTTTATCCTCATAAAATCAGTGAGAAGGTGCTACTATCTGTGTTTTACAGAGATTACCTAACTTGATGGAAGCCACATGCTTTTGACTAGTGGATCTATAGCCAAGGCTTCAGATCTGACCCCAGAGCCCACATGAAACTGCTTCCTCCCATAATGTTTCAAATAAGGTACCTGTAAAGTTAAGAGAGATTTTCAGGTCATGAAACAAAACACAATGAAGGAAAAACACTAAATGTAAAAAAGGGATGCCATATTCATTGTTTCTGCATCATTCATGAAATGAAAGGGGAGCAGGGTAATATTTTGAGCTCTTTATTTGAGTCCAGGCATAATTCTCTGGAGTCTGCTAACCCATATATTTTTTGTTATTGAAATAGGATTATGAATGCTAGCTTGTCTCATAGATATTATTGACTGTTGAATAACTTTTAAATTAGGAATATTGATGATGTGAATTATCATGATGTGGAATGTGAATTTATTAAGTTTTGCTGCTGAAACAAGGGTGTGGCTATAACATCTGTCCCTTCACTGATATCAGTAATGGACTAGGGCCTTTGACAAGCTGGCTTATGTACCCTTCTCCCTCGTCACTCTGTGGATAACTGTTAGAATTATATCTTTGGTTTTCTTGTGGAGTTAACCCTATTGTCAGCATTTTCTTTTAGCATTTTTATGCTTAGACATGAAGAATATCTAAAATATTATCTCTTAGACTTTTAGTTTCCTTACAGACAATGGAGAAATAAAAGACTTACATTTTTCCATTCTGAAAAGCATGCTATACTTCTTGAATATTCTATACTCTGAGAAGAGAGACTGGCACATATTTGGATGTTAGATAAAGGCCTGGATCTATCCTTGATATTGATAAAAGAACACGGAAGTTTGAGATGCATAAGGACAGAGAAAATGAGAATTAATGTTTGTTTATCTTTGCTTTCAGGGAAGAAATTAAACTAATCTCATCAAAGATATTTAGGAAGTTTCTGACTGTACTCTTTAATCTTTGCTTCAGAAAACAGCAGACTGCATTATTAAAAAGATCATTGCATGTGGGAAGAACATTCAGCTGGTGTATGTTTTCAAATATGAAATTAAAGAATTTGAAGTTAATTTCAGAGCTTAAGAAACTGCTAGTCAAAACAGGGTAGGCCATTTGGGAAGTGTTATTACATTATTTGAAACATATCTATTCAAAAAATGTATGTGTGCTGCTATACAAATACCCTGTGGGTATAATCACAAATGAAAACTTAACTGATGCTGAGATCTAGCTACACATTGGGCAAAGGTATTAATTTGGTCTCCTTTTTTGAGTTGGTACTAACTCAACTTTTGCCTGAATTGAGAAGCCCTTCTCTATCTTTATTGTCAGGAGGTGTGTGTGTGTGTGTGTGTGTGTGTGCGTGCACATGCATGCACAATATTTTAACCTCATATTGTCTAGTTCTGTGGTCAGTAAGGAGGAGATTCATTAGTTTATGTGCATTTATGTTTTATATATAATAGTTGGTTAAATAAACTGCAACCTAACACCTCCAAGAGAGTTTAGCACTTTGCTTGTTGTCCTTTCCCATCACTTTTCTTAGATCCCCTTCCTTTGTTGGCCTCTGAGTGTTGGAGTACTCCAAGGCTCAGTTATTAGAGCACTCCTTTATCTAACTACAGTCATTCCTCAGATGATCTTATCCAATTCCATGGCAATAAATGCCATCTATATGCTGAATGTGTTCATATTTTTATTTCCAGCCCCAGAAGTTCCTGAATTTCAGAATTTTGTGTTCATTGTCTGCTGTATAGCTCTCCTTGGGTATCTAAAGTCATCTCAAACTTGGTGTGCCTGAAATGCTAAATACTGATTCCTACCACACATGTGCATGAGGGCACACACACACACACACACACACACACCACATACACACCTCCCCCTCTGGCTCCCCTCCTGTCTTCTCCACCTCAGTGAATGGCATTACCATTAATCGAGTTGCCCAGGTGCAAAAACCTAGGGATTAGCCTTGAACTTTCTCTCTCATCCATTTCACATTCAGTCCATTAGCAAGTCCTGAAGCTATGCTTTTAAGATAGATAACACATATATTCCAAAATAAATCACACCAGTTCAACTGTTATTTTCCTACATTGGACTGGCTTCATCTTCCCAAAAGATCTGTGTTCCCTCTTAACACAATGGTAGCCACTATTCCACCTTCTGTATTCAGAGGGAATGATGAAGAATATAAAACTAATCCTATCACTCTCTGTCTTCTAAAGACTTTTTGTCCTGCTGGGAATGAATTCTCAAGTCCTTACCACGAGGTCTGCCATGGTCTGGCCATTGCCTATCACTTTTTATGCATTTTCTGCTATTTTTCTTCTGTCTCCACTTCATTCATTCTGTTTTAGCTATACTGCCCTCCCTACTGGCCCACCAACTGTCCACCTCAGAGCTTCTGTTCTCTTTGCTGGCAGTGTGCTTCCCCCAGATATGTGTATGGATCATTCCCTCCTCTCATTTAGAACTCCTTTCTCTTCCTCCACTTACCTGCAGGGCTCCCTTTCTCATCTCATTCAGGGTGGTGTTCTTTGACTACTCTAGTTAAAATAGCAATCCTGTCACTCTTTGCTGTTTCTTAATATTTTATAGCATTTCTCATTACGTGCAGAAATATTGGTTATTTCACTTATTTGTCTATCCAGAAAGCAGGGAAGCTCCATTTGGGTATGGCATTGTTTGTGTCTCTGCTGCTGTGTCTCCAGCAATGATATCTGACATATGATGAGGGGATGAATACATGATACGTTTTTCTTCCTGATATCCTTACCCATTCTCTAGTGTTTTTTTTTTTTTTATTTTGTGATAATTTAAACTGTCTCTTTATATCCCATTCTATGTTACTGTGAATGCTGAACAATGTTATGGTCCCTTTAGAACAGAGGAGCATCTGATTTAAGAGGCAGTTGTAAGAGCATAATGGGTCCAGGCTCAAGGCTTGGAAAGAAACAGCTGTGAGTTTAATGTTGCCTAATTACTGACTTTATGATTTTTGGACAGTTTGATTCACTTCCTTTGACCTCATGTCTCATTTGTAAACTCAGGTAATGACACCGCATTCATATGTTTATTTCACTGTATGTGGAGCTCCTAGTATAGACTTAATGCTTAAATGTGGTACGTGTTCTTATGACCTTTGGTGCTAAGGAATGTGAACAAATTTCTTCTGATCAAACCATTGATCAAATAATCAAATTTGTCAATCTTTTTTTGTTTGCTAACTTGGATATGATTCTGTGTTTTCTTAGGATCTGCTTTCTTGGGAGAGGGAAGAAGGGTGGGCGGGTTGTTTGACCATTCGTAAATGAGAAGTTTGAGCTCAGATAGAAGGGTGGACAATTCCCCTTTTATCATTTACATATACAGTAGAGTTGATATTTAAACTAATACAAATGAAACTTATAATAAATGTAATTTGTGCATTTTCTGTAATTGATCTCATTTTGCTTGTTTGTCTCTCTCCATCAAGTATCTGGGTTTGGAGAAACATAAACTTGCTAATTAAAGGTATACCAGTCTCTTCTCATTGAAAAAAAAGTGGGGCTCATATTTTAGTCATCAAATTTATTTTTTTTGTGGTTAAATATCCAGCTTTCCTGAGTTTCTCCCCTTTTCCTATTTTTCTTCCCAAGATTGGGTGCGTGTGTCAGGAGAGGCTTGTGAGGCTGGCACACTGACTTCTGGGCCTTTGTCAGAGTCTGGTGGGCTGTGGCCATTTTGTTCAGCCCTTGGGCCTCTGGCATTGTGCCTGCAGAGATAAGACCAGCCTGACCTGAATTTTGTAGGTACTATACTAGAATTCACTGATGAAATTTTTTTTTTTTTTTAATTACAAAATCTCAGTTTCCTCCCTGAGGTCTCCACCAGCCTTGTTCTGTAGTACATGTTTCTTAAGTTTCCTCCATTCTCTCGGAACCTACAAAGCCTGGGCTGTGGGGAGGATATCAGGATCTCATTCACCATGCTGGACTTCCAGAACCCAGCAAGAGAGCGCTTTGGCCCTAGAAACCTTTGCCATCCATTTCTACACTACTTTGGGATACTGTCATGTCACTCCCATGCCATATTGAACAAAGGAGTTGACAGAGGAGCTTGCAGACTTCCTAGACTATGCTCTTGGGAGCAAAGACCAAGTAGCCCTTACATGGAGCTTCCTCATAAACTTGGCGTTTCTATCACACCTCCCTCTTCTCCACTGCCTAGGGTTTATTTGTAGTTGGGAGGATACTCCTTCCACTTCTTACTTTTCTCTCTCTCTCTCTCTCTCTCTCTCTAGTCCCTGCTAATGAGAATCAGAGGAAGAATTATTCCTTCTGCTTCCTGTCAGGTGGGAGCTTCCCCCACATCATATCTTCCACCACAATACCCCATGGCTTATAGTAAAACTCCATGATTTGAATTCAACATGTTTAATTTTGGTATATAAATGGAGAGCTTATAATAATAATAAAGAAAACTCAAACTTTTAATTTTGTTATAAACCTTGCAAGATCTTTGGAATTATTGTCTCACTATGGACTCATTGACTCAGTGTCTAGCATTGACCTTCTTCCTCTAGGAAGAGCCCTCCCTCTTCTTCTCAGGAGATACTTGACCTTCAAACTGGAGGGTATAGAGGGAAAAGACTTTCAAAGAAATGATCAATGCTTTTCTTTAATGTGTTGATAATATTACTTCATTACAATGCTTTGTAATCCCCATTTTCTCTTGGTTCTGTGGGGCCTGATGAGCATCTAGATCTCACTTGTTTCTGATGGTCCTGCTAATTTCATGATATCCATCAAATAAATCAAGCAGATCTGGAAAAATGCATCTACCTGACTAGAGTCAATGAGCTTTAAAATGACATCTCTTATATATATGTCTTATTTCAAGAACATGTGTTTAATAAGCATTTATGGAGTGCTGTGTACCTGATATTGTATTATGTCTGGGGATATAAATTGAAAAGATGTGTGTGTTTTAGCTTTTTTAAAAAACATTTTAAATGTTTTTATTCATTTTTGAGAGACAGAGCCCAACTGGGGAAGGGTCAGAGAGGGAGGGAGACAGAATCTGAAGCAGGCTTTAGGCACTGAGCTTTCAGCACAGAGCCTGATGTGAGACTTGAACTCATGTACCATGAGATTGTGACCTGAGGCAAAGTGGGACACTTAACCAACTGAGCCACCCAGGCACTTGTGGGTTTTAGCTTTAAGGAGAACCCAGGTTAGTAAAGGAAACAGGCAGATAAAAGAATAAGTACAAGGCAAATTGATAGCACACACTGTAGAGGTATGAATAAGAAGACATACAGAGGACAGAAAAGAACCCAGTTCTGTTGGGTAGTTGCAGGTCAGGTTAGGGAAGGCTGTCTGAAGAGGTTACCCCTGAGTTGGAGGTTGAGGAAAAGCTTGGCAGGTAGGCAGAAGGAGAGTTATGCAAACAAAGGCATTGAGGCAAAAATGGTGAGTTTAGTGTTTCAGGGAGTCTAAATAAATTTATTTTGTTTGGGAACATAGGAATTTTGAGGGATTGGCAAGAAATGCCAGGGTCAGATCACCAGAGGCCTTGGATGTCTTGTGAAAGAATTTGAACTTTACCTTAAAAATGGGGGGAGGGATATTGCAGGATTTTAAACACAGGAAGGGTATGATCTGATTTGCATTCCAGGGAACTTGCTCTGGGTATTATGTGGAGAATCAACTGTAAGGGAATAAGCCCTCTGGGAAACCAGATAGGATAAGGCAAAAGATGACAGGGGAAAAGGGAAAAGCAGAGAGTCAAGAGGTTTGCAGTAAGTGACCATACAGGAGATGAGGGCTGTGGGAAATGAGAGGGAAAATATGAAATGAATCCAGAGTTTTGGGGTTGTTTGGCTAGTAGGTGGTGTTACTGAAGAAGAGGGAAGTAGCAAAAAGAACTGCCTATGTTTTTATTGGTGAAGCTGGCATTTATTGAGCATGAGCTGTGTGTCATGCCTTTTGCATCTGTGCTCTTAGCTAACTCTTCCAAGAGAGAGCCCTAAGAGAGAAGGATCATTACTGTTCCTCACTTTATGAACTCCAAAGAGATTAGATGCTGTGGCCAAAGTCACACAATTAAAAGTGTCAGAGCCAGGATTTGAACGCAAGCTGACTGACTCCATAATTTGCCTACAAATATTTTTAATTTATATATTTAATGTTTACTATCATTCCCCTTTTAAGGTTATGAGCACTCATTATATAAGTGACAACATACCTAAACGCAAAAACAGGAAAGAGTCATTCAGGGTCTTGCCACACAAAAAGCCAAATCTTGGCTTTATTGTGCTGGGTGGGTTGTCACATGGGGAGAGGAGTTTGAGATGTCTACAGGTTACACAGCTATCTTGTAGGTGGCTGAATATTTGAGTATGGATTTTAGACTAGCAATCAGCCAGAGAAACCTATTTGGAAATCATCAGTGGACAGGTAGTAGATAATCCATAAAACTGGAGAAAATATGTTAAAGAAAAATAACCAAAACTTTCTTCACTCTGGCAAGTGTATGGACCCTGACCTTCTACAAATACATATATTTAGATTTTGTCTGAAGAAATGAAAAGATCAGTTCATGTAAGTAGATTTATATGGAATATCATACTTACTATCATGACAAAGTTTTTCTCAATGGTTCTGGAGATTTCTAGATTTTTGCCATGTTAGTCTGTTGAGAATTTGTCAGTGTCTCCTGTTTCACCAATAATGGGACCTCAGTCCTCCTAGAAGGCTAATTGAACTGTAAAAATGACACTCTGAGGCAGCTAAGTCTGTGGAAGCCTGAATTTGTCAAATAAAAGGATTTAAAGACAATTGTTTTTAAAGAATAGCTTGCACTCTTGCATTATCGCTTACTTTGTCATCCAAATGATTTCTGTGTTCTTGGGAAAATATCAGTATTCATCATTGTTAAGTTGGAGGAAAAAAACTGCACCGGGTTATTTTATGGGTGTCAAAAGCTACACAGAAACTGAAGAACACCACGAGGTGCTAACCGTGTGAAACAGTCTGTGTTCCTTGTACCTTGTCCAAAAATAATTGACTCATTAATTTCAACTATATCAATCTGGTCCCATTATGAGGGTCAAAGATAGGTTAATTCTAATAAGTGGATGAATATCAGTTCACAAATAGGCATGCATTTAGCAGATATTATCTTACCAAGAAAGCAATAATTAGAAAAATTATTTAGTGAGGTGATTTCAGGGAAAAATGCCCTAAATGAGACCCCTAGTTTCTACCTCAGGATTATTAGGAGAACAAAAACTGAGCTGTGTTCCTAAAAATGACATTTGAAAGTGGAATGCAAAGTAAATTTCTCTTCTCTATGGGAAAGCATTTCCAAAAATAATAAAATGTTTTCACTAAAGGAGCAATAATTTCACCCAAATCAACTGTGAGTGAAGAAATATGGGGTTTTGACATCAGAATGCTTTGGCTTTGAATCTCCATCCTGTCACTTTACTACTTGACTTTGGACAAGGAATTTCATCTTTACAGGTGTCTGTTTCTTTCTCCATGAAGTGGAGCAATACTGTATTTCACAGACTGATTTTAGGGATTGGACAAGAAAATATATGTGCAAGCATCAAGCACAGTCCTTCATGTGCCATAATTATTCAATAAGTTTTTTTTCCTTCCTGAATAATGGACTCTAATCAGGTACATATTGGCAAGGTCTCCCTTTTCCAAAAAAAATGTTAATGTAATTTTGAAGCTGAGAAAAATAACTGTTCCCTCATACCAAGTGGTTTCTTTCTTTTTGCTTTTTCTTTTGCTTCCTACTAAGACATGGCTTTCTTTTATTTCATTTAACTTAACATATTTAAAAGCACTGTTTATACTTCTATTGCCAAGGGTAATCATTCATTTGAAGTAAGGCAATGTCCCATTGTTACAGTTATTGATGCCTATTGGGGGGAATGTTAGAATTTTAGCATGTCTGTTTAAAGATTGCATTTCTTACATTTCCCAAGAGGAATCCTGGCTCCATCTAAAGTTCTCTGTGATCATATTTATATTTATATGCTTATCCCCCATAATGAAATCAGGTTCATGAATGTCCCATTGTCCTTTTCTCCTGCATCATAACCATTCCACATGCATAGGTAAACCATAAAAATGGAAAAATAATTAAATAATTTTTAAGCGTTCAACAGAAAATTAATAAGAATTGACTATATGCCATGCACTTTCTTATGGGCAGAGTTCAATAAATAAGGCAGCATTATTACCATACTCCAATGGAAGAAACAGATGTATGAAGAACCAATGGCAGTTGCAATGGTATAAGGGAGGCATTGCGCCTATTATTATGGGTATCTGAAGATGATCCGTGTGTAGCAACTTACCACCTGGTTGTAGATAAAAGGTGCATGTGTTAGTAAGACTGTTTCTCTGTACTGGGAGGGTGAGGAGGCACAAAGAAGGCACTTTGACAGTTCTGAGATGGATGCCTATGTGGGTATTGTCATATGGTTGGGTGCTAGAGTACTCCTTGTTCTCCTAGAAGCACTCAGTGCCCTTTGAACTCTGGGGATTTACTCCAGGTTGCATGATTCTGTGACCCAACAACCATGTCGGGTCCCCATGTCCCCAGCTGTGGGAGCAATGTGTAAAGTAGGAATTGAGGATCCTCCATTGTGAATTGCCAACTGTGTTCTGAGAGCCCAGAGGTTTTTCTGGGACAGAGAGCACAGTGCTTCCACCCCACCCTCTTTGGCCAGAGCTCCATGACTTCAATCATTTTTAGATGTTGAGCTTCTGCATATGGTTTTGTTTCTGAGAAAATTGTATCAGATAGGGTCCGATCATGCAAACAAAAATTATTCTAGATATTTGAGCATAGAGAATTTAACATAGGGATTTGGTAACATAGGTGATGGAAGATCTGAGAAGCCAATCAATAGACAATGTGGGAGCTATAAGGTGGCAGCTGGAAGCTACTACCTTTCCTAAGTCTGGAGAAATAAGAGGAGGTAGAGATGTAGCCAAAGCCCAGGAGCTAGGTGTACTTGGTGGAGACTGCAATTGTGGCTGGCCTGCCTATTGGTTGCTACAGAGGGCAGGATGTTCAGGCAGGAGCTGGAATCAGGAAGGAAAACCCACCCATCAGAGAGACTAGAAAGAGGTACCCTGGCTTCTCCTTTTCTGCTGCTCTCCTAACACTTCCTATTGTAACCTAGTAAGGGAACTGGGAACTTATAGAAGGTAGTTCATAGGAGAAAGGTCAGGATTGCATCTGAGCTTGAACAGGTGACTGCCACTGAGGCAGACATGGAGGTGAGCCCTCTATTAGGCAACAGCCAGCTGCAGGAAGTGTGGTTGGTGGAAGCCTCCAACTGCCAGCTACTTTAATTTGCCTCAGCTACAAAGAGCCTGCCTGCCTGAGGTCATCTGATGCCTGAGCTGGGAAAATGAACAGAGGATGGCCTGCTCGTCAGATCTCCACATGGTACAACTTTACCAGTGATGTTCTTTCTAGAGCTCCAAGGTGGGTGGCCAGGTCTTTGTCAAGCAAGAATTTCAGTTTGACCACTTCTTCCTTCTTCCTTCTTCCTTTCACAGGTATTGATACCTAGTACATCTCTTGTAGCTCAACTCTATTTCAGTATCTGCTTTTAGATAACTTGAACTTGGACATGGATGTATTTATCAACTCCAACCTCAGATGTGGTCCAGGGCAGAGGGAGAAAAGAATAAGTTTCGGATGTGAGAGGGGGAAACAAGATCATACAGATTAGAGAATCACGAGAAAAGGGAGAGTTCCTTGTGCAGTGGAGAACTTGAGCACACCATCATGGAGGGGGTGAAAGGGTTAAGAGGTTTGAATAGGTGAGTAGCAGGGAAGTGAGGTTTCTGGAAGAGATGAAGAGCTCAGTGGAAGGTGTAACAGTGGGAATTGTTATGTTTAGTGAAAGAGGTAGTGCAATAATTTAGGACCAAGGCCAGGTCCTAAATTCTGCTCTAGGGAAGGACTAGAAGCCATGATAAGAGCAAAAGATTTTTCTTTTAAACTTTGCAGGATCTAGGGAAACCTATTTCACAGTGTGGCAGAAAGAGGTGTGTAGATTTTAAATAAGTTTTTTAAACAAGATTTTGTACACTCTTTTATTTTGGTTTCTGCCTCATGAAAACCTTTAATCACAAAAGCATAATTGAGCCAGGTAGAAAAGTCATTGTTTAGATACAGATTCTTTTTATTTTCTGGGATTCCATATTAGAAAGGAATAAAATCAGAAAGGCACTATTATAAGCAATTACATAATGGAATGGTGTGTTAACCTATTATAAACTTTGGTTTAGGAAAGGAGTTGCACAGTAGTACACAAAGGCAAAATGTGCTTTTGTGTTTCTTCCAGAGTAGATGTAGGTACTCTTCAAGCATGAATTTATCATGTTTCCAAAGAAGATAACTATGCTAAACATGCAAATATTTTCTTGTGGCTATGGTGAGGAAGAGATAGGGGTCATCAAAAATTATCCTGAACATTTGGGAGCTTAAACTGAAAGTTCCTACTGATTTCTTAGGATCTTAGACAATCCTAGGATATGTTGTATACACAAAAAGAGTATATGGACCATCCCTGATACTGGCTGTGATGTGGATAGCCTGGTGAGGGAACTGTGGTGAGTGCAGGAGGTAGTCAAACATCTTCCTGTCACTGTCCTTTATCTTGGCTCTGGGAATACTCATTAGATTCCTGAGACCAACTAGAGATTTTCTCTTTTTACTAATGATGGATGCTTATCACCAGCAGTCAAATCAAGAGTATAGAGTCTTCCTGATAAAGTGAGGCCTTCATTGCTATGAGTATGCACATTGACAGTGACTTGGGCTTGAGAGAGTGAACGCCCCAAGGCATTGCCTGTTCTGATAGGAATCTAAATATAGTGACAGAGGAGATACCAAGTACTGAGACAAATGTCTGAAAGCCACTCTTAGGATTCTTTTATGCGTAATGTCATGTAGGAAAGGAGCCATAACCGGGAAATGCAATC
Source organism: Panthera uncia (assembly GCF_023721935.1). Taxonomy (NCBI): domain Eukaryota; kingdom Metazoa; phylum Chordata; class Mammalia; order Carnivora; family Felidae; genus Panthera; species Panthera uncia. The sequence goes on along the minus strand of NW_026057584.1, from coordinate 91,872,150 downwards.
ATTTTGCTCATTAAAGAAATGAATACATTTTCTGCTGCAGTAATTTGATAATGAAATTTATATATTACAAGAAGCAGGAGTAACACCCCAGTACCTGCCTGATTGTCTTTAGTTATGAAGCTGATGCCAAATAATCAACATGAAAATAGTTTATAGGTGCCCTTGTTTTATTAAAAAGCACTTCATGATTCCATTTTAACCTACTTAGTAATTCATACAGAGTGCAAGCAACAAAGACATCATCATAATTATACATTGAAAATTGCCCTACTGGGATATAACTGTTTTATTCATATGATGTAGAATTCAGCAAGAATATGATCAGAGTTTGGCATATGGAGAAGAAAATCACATGCTAAAGCACAGTGTGCAGTGTATGATACACAGATTCCCATATTAACTTTAGGACAGCATTAGAATTTACTGGCAACTCTCTTTCCTAGGACCCTGTTGATGGACAATAAATATCAACAACAAAAATAATGGTGAAAAATTGAGATTTCAGTTTTTATACATCCTGGATCTATATGTAGCCACATAGCTTATTTAGAGTTTGCATAAAGTTTAACTCTGGTCACAGGAGACACATGTGAAAAGCTTTCATGTGAGAGTTTTCCTATAGTACTCCTCCCCTCCACACACACCCCATGAGAAAGTTTTATTGCTGAATTAAAGGTGGGAATGAAGATGTATTGTGAACACATGTTAGTTTGGATGGAAATAAATGGAATCACTTTAATTCGGAATCAACCTTCTGGCAAGGAGGTCTGCTGCCCTAATTAGAAAAAGACTGTGCTGCTGGCCAAGGTGCCACTATGTTCATAAAGTCATGGAGAAGCAAGAATAGTCACAGAATGGAAAGTCACATTTGGCCTGTGGAATCTGAGGGTGGGCCTTCCATGAAGGATATGAGTATGCATTGAGGGATGCTTGACTTTAGCTCCATCTAGAACTGTCTGGAAGGCAAACTTTGGAATTCTGGAAGCCTCTTTTTGATGGATACAGACAATAAGCTGAAAGGGCAAAGGATATCTGGGGGGCTTTGGAGATATGTTCTTTCTCCTGGAGCTAAGGAGATGCATATTCCTGGGAGGGGCACCGTGCCTTTCAGAGAGTCTTTAGTAGCCCGTTTAGAAACAGGTGGATATATGTCTGGAGTTAGCGTTAACTTTGAAATGGTAAAATATGCAGGTTTTCATATACAGTATATTAATGTTCCTTTAAGAGATTTCTCTGTAGTAAACCTGAATAAGCGATGCACGGATATGATTGTCAGTTGATTCTCAGTAGGAGCACAGAAACTTGAGCCTGATCAGGACTTTTTGTCATTGTCCATGTGAGGCTGTCTATCTAAGTCTCACCTATCAAAACCATATCGAAGAGCATATAAGCAGATCATTGGCTTTTGAGATTCTTGGACATGACTTTGACTTTTACCTTAGACTCCAGCAGGGTCTTTTCCTGCTTCAGGCTTTTATTTAGATTGAATGAATACATCAGAAGTAAACATTTGGAATTCTAAAACCGTGCAGCCCAACCTGGCCTTATATATCAGTTCTTACAGGAAAACATTTGTCAAAGTTATGATGTGCATCTGAACATTCTCATGACATTCTGTGTTGTCTGTCATAAAAATTTGGGCTGGAAGGGTCATTACGTAGAACCTCCTTCAATGTGATCTGAAGAACTTTCTTTGAGTATAGACTCCATTATTTATAGCATCAGAGGTGTAAGGGCCCTTAAAGGTCTTCTAATCCAGGCTGAGGCCAAACTCTTTGCGCAACTACCTCTGGCAGATACGGTCAGGGCAGTACATTGGGCTGTTCTCCTTGAGATTTGGATCCTGGGTAGCTCCTATTATGTAACCCAGTGTTTCTCTGTGTGAGCCCACATTAGAATCACGTGGAAGGCTTGTGAAACACAGATGGCTGTGTTTATTCAGTATTTTGGGGGTAAGGCCCTAAAACTTGCATTTCTAACATGTTTCCAGGTGCTGCTTATCTGGAGACCATATTTTGAGAACAAAAATATAATATATACTTTTGGGTGGTTCTTGAGATTTGAAAAATAACAAAGAGTATGTAATAAAAAGACATGCTAAATTGGGGATACAGTAGAAATTCTAATAACTTTCTCAAGAATGCTTCTCATTTTAAAATCTTAATTTTAGATTTTATTATGCTCCTTTGAATGTATTTGTTGAAAGCAATGAAGACTTAAGACCTAAGCATTTATTATATATTTCTGTTCACTTTTTGCCAAGGAGTAAGTCTGCCAATCATTTTGAGAAAGCTGTAGGGGTTTTCGTTATGCAAAGTTTTGTTGAGGATGAAATGTTCTTATTCTCTTGAAAGTTTGTGCAGAGACACATTAGACTGAACAAGATTTTTAGTGGTTTCAAAATTCATAATTAATTTCTCAGTCTAAGATCACAAATTCCCAATTTCTTTCTCTTTTCTTCTCAGTTTTTAGAGAATAATATTACAGCAGCAACAATAGTAGCGGCTACTGTTTATCAAGTGAATACATATTTATGCCCAGCACTTTAATGTTTAGGGTCTCTGAGTCTCCCAGTTACTCTGTAAGTTAAATTTTTTTACCTTGTTTCCTAGCTGAGGAGATTGATACTGAGATCATCATATAACGTATGTAGTTTGATATCCTAGGTTGCAAAGACTTGCATTTTCTTCATTATAAAACACATCCTCCCCACCCCCAGATGATATATCTGGTTCTTGAAGCATTTTGGGTTTGTTAACATCAATGTTAGTCAAAGAAAGGTTAAGACATACTGAGTGCTTACTAGATGCTATCCATTTTGTATATGTGATTTCATTTACTCTTCACTGTATCCTGCAAGTGGAGTAATGTGTTTACCTTATTTTGAGGATGAGAGTTCTAGAGCTTCAAAGAAGAGGAAAGGAGTTAGATAAATAATTTGGGGAGCAGCATTTGAACCAGAGTCTTTCTGGCTCCTAAACGTGTACTCTTTTCAAGACACGATAGTGCTTCCCTAAAGGCTTGAAATAAATGGTCTTATTTTAATTGTTATTGAAGTTGATAATTGTTGTGGTGAGTTCACCTAACCATGGCCAGACTTAATAATGGACAGAACAGGAAGTCTTCTTGCTAGAGAGATTTGTGGAGTGTGGGTAAGTCCTGTCCCCACCCTGCCTTCCTGGTAAAGTGTGTAGGGACTAGAGAGCCTGATAGTTATCCATTAGTGTTTTATGACTATAAATGCAGCCTTGCTCTCTGCAGTTGTCTTCTGCAAATGCGTCCATCCTTGGGAGGGCTAATGCACTAAAATGCCCTCCGAGACTGCATTTCATTCTCTACTGAAATAAGCCGAATGGTCTTTCTCTAGAAAAAACGTTCAGATATTTTTGTGACAGAGTATTAGAGAACTACAGAAAGGTAAAAGAAATAATAGAACATTTGTGTATATACCATCACACTTTATCAAATCTTAATAATTTTCTATATATGTTTCAGTTTTTTAAATACTATGACACTTTTTTTTTTTACATTGGAAACTTCTCATGTTCTTTGTTTCAAACCCATTTTTCTTCATCCCTTTGCTGAGTTAAACCCTCTTTAATTTGGTGTTTGAAATTCCAGTATGTAGTTTTGCACTACTCCTGCATATATATGCATTTGGGAAAATATATTATGCTGTGTGATGGTTTTAAACTTTACATAAATGGTTTCATACTTTGTGCATCATTCTACAATTTGCTTTTCCACTCAACCTTATGTTTTTCGAGATTTCTCTGTGTTGATAAATGTAATTTTAGTTCATTGATTTTTGCAGCTGTATAATACCGTATTGTATGACTACACTAAAGATGATTTATCCATTTTCTTTTGAATGGCCATTTAGGTTGTTTCCATATTTTGCTATTAAAACAGTGATATCATGATCATTTTGGGTTATTTTTTTCTGTGAGTACATTTGAAAGATTTCTCTAATATGCCTAAGAGAAAAATAAAGCAAATAATGTAAGATACTTAGAAGTGAGATTGCAGGGATACAGGATATTCTGCATTTTCAGTTTTCCTGTATGATGCCTATTTTCTCAAAGGGTTATACTAGTGGACACTACCACTAGCAGTTTGTAAGAATTCCCTATTGCAAAACTATAATATCAGATAATTAAAACTTTTTTCAGTCTGAGAAGTATAAAATTGGGCTGTTAATGTGGTTTTAATTTTCATTTCCCTAATTAGTGATGTTGAACATTTTTTTCATATGTTGCTTGGCAATGAATAAAAGATGGTTTTATCTATTTTTAGGCATAAAAATAAATATGTTATAGCTAATATTTTATTGTATTTTAATTTACTGATTCATTTTCATCAGTATTTTGTGCCCACTGTTACTTCTTATATCCTATCCCTTTATTTTCAATTTTTTTCTTTCTGAAGTGTTTTCTCTCTCTTTGTTGAAATCTCCTTGTATTTGTATGCTTAAATTTGTTGAACTCAGAAGTGATAATTTATCTGGTTATAAATTGGAGATATAAATTTATTTTTTTCTCAACTATTTAAAGGTAGGGCTATGTATTTTTGTTGTTGCTGATGAGAACTCTGTTGTCAGAATAATTGTTCAATTAGAGATCATTTCGTCATTCTGAGAATAGAGTCTTTTTTCTCTATTTGTTATGTTCTATAGTTTTTTATGATATATTCAGATATGGATTAATTTTTCATTTTGTTGCTTGATACTCAACATATCCCTTTAATCTGTGGGTTCATAGTGTCAACTTCCCATCTATTATCTCTAAGTATTCCTGTCCATTATTCCCTATCTTCTTTTTTCTGTAACCACTGTCAATTGCATGTTATATAGCCCTTCATTCTACCCTCTGTGTCCCTGAACTGCACCTTGTTGCTATTTCACCCTTTGTCCTTGCTGGATTTCTTATAATACTTTCTGATTATTTAATTCTTTGATTGTATGTGGACTAGCATTTATCTCATCATATTGTTAGCTATCGTTCCTTCAAATCATCATCCAGTTCAGTGGCTTAAAACAACTATCTCTTATGATTGCTTATCTATCTGTCTGTGGGTGAGCTGGAAATCAGCTGATCTTGGCTGGACTCCACTGGGGTGGCTTTTTAACACGTGTTTCTCATCTTCCTTGAACCAGGGGGCTAGAGAGAGATGTTCTCATGGTGATTGTAGAGGTATCAGAGGGCAAATGGAAACAGTCAAAATTTCATGAGGCTTAGTCTTTTACCATTTCTACTTCTTCTGTTGGACATAGTGATTCGTGTTGGCTGAGCCCAAAGTCAAGGAGTGTGGAGATATATTCTGGTTTTATGGGAGGAATTCCAAAGATGATGACAAAGGATACAACCCCAGGGAAAGATGAAGAATTGAGGCCCATAACGCAATCCATACTGACTGTATTTTTAAAAATTTCTGTTATAGCAGAATAATAGCCCCTAAAAGATGCTCACACTTTTATCCCTAGGGATATGTTTTATGGCAAAAGGGAGTTTTGTAGATTTAATCAATGCATGGTCCTTAAAATAGGGAGATGGTCCTATATTATCCAAGGAGCCTTATTCAGTCATGTGAGCCCTCACTAAAACAGAATGATGTGACAGAAGAGGAAGCCACAAGAGATGTAAGAGGTGGAGCATCAGAGAGAGTCTAAGTTTGAGAATGGTTCTGACATGCATGGGCATGTAGACATGGAATACAGAGAGAGACTGTAGGAGCTAAGGACAGTGGCCCTGAGCTGATCACCAACAAGTAAACAGGGACTTCAGTCTTAATGTAAGAAACTGAATTCTGGGAACAATCTGAATGAGCTGAAAGAGTGGATTCTTTCCCAGAGCCTCCAGAAAGGAACTCAGCCATGCTGATACCTGGATTTCAGTCTTATGAGACTTGGAGCCAAGGACTCAGTTGAGCCATGCTATGCCTAGATTTCTCACTCAAAGAAACTGTTAGATGATTATGGGTGTTGTTTTAACCTGCTAAGCTTGTGGTAACTTGTTATGGCAGCAATCTCCACGGTTTTGATTTTATCCTTTCCCATAATATCTTTTAATGTAACTCATGCCTGTCTTTGTTTCATGATTTATTTCCATTTTTACTAAAAGTTATTTTTATTTTATGATAAAAGGGCATCCTAGATATTTTTATAGTTTGACACAAAATTAATTTTATTAAAGTGAATTCTTTTATTTGCTGAGATATTTGCTTGTCTTTCTTACCATGAAATTTCTTCCTGTTTTTAGGGTCTTTTGGTCAGAAAATTTTAATATGTAATTGAAACAATTTTGGAATTGTTTCAAATGTACAGAAAAGTTAAAAGAACAGTAAAAAAACTGCATCTCCTTAAGTAACTTTTCTTAACTGTTAACATTTTGTTGTATTCCCCCCCCCAACTCTCTGTGTGTATATGTATGTCTATAGTCTTTTTCTGACATGATGCTCATCATCCCTAAATACTCCAGTGTGTACCTGCACCCAAACAAGGGCGTTCTCTTTATTAAAACTGTACATCCCTCCTGGTCAGGAAGTCAGCATGGGTACAATACTGTTACTCATCTTACTGTCTTCACTCAAATTTCGCCCATTTGCCCCATCAAGATCTCCTTGTCCTGTGTGGCCCAGATGCAAGCTAGGATTGTGTATTACATTTAGTTGCCAGGTATTAATGTTCTCCTTCAATCTGGAGCCCTTCTGCCATCTTTTTTCTTTTTCTTCTATCTTTGAGAAGCTTAAAGAATACAGGCCTTAGTTCTGTAGGATGATCCTTACCATGGATCCATCCAGTGTTGTCCCATGACCAAACTCAAGCCATGTATTCTTGGGAGGGTACCACAGAAATGATTCTATGTTCTGGGGTGCCTGGGTGGCTCAGTCGGTTAAGCATCTGATTTTGGCTCAGATCATGATCTCACCATTTGTGAGTTTGAGCCCCACATTGGGCTCTGTGCTGACAGCTCAGAGCCTGGGGCCTGCTTCGGATTCTGTGTCTCCTGCTGTCCCTGCCCCTCCCCCATTCCCTCTCTCTCTCTCTCTCTCTCTGTCTCTCTCTCTCAAATAAAATACAACATTAAAAAGAATAAAAATAAATAAATAAGTAAATATTTCTGTGTTCTTCTCAGTGCATGAAATCAGGAATAAATCATGTTGAATCACAAAATCACTGCTGATACTAGCTTTCATTATCTGATCAAGATCGTGTCTGCTAGGTTTCTTACTTTTAAAACTATTTTCCCTTTGTGTTTGATTAGCATTTTATGGAGAGATAGTCCTATTTGATGCTAAATCTTCCCTGATCAGGTCTGGCATTCACTGATACTGCTGCTTGTATTAGCTACCGCTGTCATGATTGCCAAATGGTGACTGTCTAGTTCCATCATCCTTTTTACATGTGTGGAGTAGCATTTGCTGTGAGCAAGAATTCTCTCTTCTCTCCCAGTTTTGTCTTTTTAATCTTTTTTAATTATATCAGCAAGGACTCATGGATTCCTATTTTATTCAAAAGGGTGTAATTCTGTACTTTCACTATTTATTTTCTCAGATTGTCCTAGATTTGGCCTATGGTAGCTCATAAAACTTGTTTGTAACCTTTTGATATATCCTCCTCATTTTTTTTTATTGTATATATATTTTTGAGAGAGAGAGACAGAGAGAAAGAGACAGAGAGAGAGAGAGAGAGAGAGAGAGAACAAGATTGGGGGAGGGGCAGAGAGAGAGGGAGACACAGAATCCGAAGCAGGTTCCAGGCTCCGAACTGTCAGCACAGAGCCCGACGTGGGGCTTGACCCCATGAGCCACGAGATCATGACCTGAGCCGAAGTTGGACACCTAACTGACTCACTCAGGCACCCCATATCCCCCTCATTCTTTGAGTACTTCCTTACTTTCTGGCATATCTGGATGTTCTAGGCTCATTTTGTCATCTTGTACTTTTCCTGACCCCTCCCGTAATCAGCTGTTTTTCCTGGAGGTTGGTATTTCAAAGCCAGGTCAGGGTACTCAGTGTGCTCATGGCCACTGGAATGTCATTGCTCTTAGGATGACTGGATGTCATTGCTCTTAAGAGGCATGTCATTTCCTCTTAGCTGACAGAGCTAGAAAAAAAAACCCCAATACACAATAAATACGTATGTATGTGTGTGTATATATGTGTGTGTGTAATTATATATCTATATTTATGTATATTTACTTGTGTGTATTTATTTAAATTATTTATTTATTTAAATTCCAGTTGAATATCTGACAATTCTTCTCAGTCTTCCCTCTTTCCATATTTTAAGTCTCTTCTTAGACAGTAAGAAATGGCTCCTGTTATCTTTGATATATTTACTTCCTCGCTCTCTCAGTTAATCTATTTGCTCAATAGCCCACTTCCCAATCTCACATCACTTCTTCCACCACCTTCCTGTCTCTGTTGATGCTCTCCTCTGCGTTGCCCCACTTTCTCTCTGCATATCACCATGGACTCACTCTTCTTTGTTGCCCTGCTTCCACATGCTTCCATGATGCTCTTTGCCAAGCCTAGAAAGGGAAAGGAAGGAAAGATGACAAGGGAAATTTGGAGGTGAATATATAAAAAGCAAAGCAGCTGGGTCATTTTTAATGAGAAGTTGTTCAGTAATCTCTTTCTCTCTCTTTACTTACCCATCTCTGTTGAGAGTTTTGTGGTAGTATTTTGTGCTCCTGACTTGGAGTGATATTGCAGATATGGGAGATCCAGCCATGGAAGGAGATATGGGAGATCCATCCACCTTGGTTCAGTTCCTGGTTGCTAGTATCTGTTTCATCCCTCTTATCAACGTTTTCTATAATCCATAACCCAAGTGATGGTCAGTAAGGGTTTTTATTTTTTAGTCTCTTTTCTAAATATGGGAAATACTTTCCCAGGTACTGGTTTCAAATAATTAGCTTCACTTTGGTCTGTTATATTACATAAAGCATTTTTAGTTTCCTTTGTGCATCAGTAGATGAAAGTTTGGCCACTTCTGCTACTTCTTAACATGGAGATCAGCATTTTATGGCTTTCGCTTTACTTACTGCTTATCCATAGAGATACATCTCTTTGATTTTCTGTATGTTTATGTATGTATTTTTTAACCTATTTGGGTTTTATTCCTATATATATATATATAGTGAAGAGTGGGTATATCTGGAGTAAAATTTAAGCATCTTTTTCCCAGTATATATCAGATCATATCATCTATTCACTCAGTGCTTAAAACCTTACACTGGCCCCCTATTATCTTAGAATAAATCTGAACTACTTATCAGGATTTAAAAAAGCCGCATATGACCTGCCTGTTAACCCACCTCTTCTCTCATCACTGTCTCCTTCATTCCTTATGATCCAACCTCAGTGAGCACCTTTTTACCCTCAAATATATCAACCTCACCCCCGCCCTGTGATCTTGCAATAACTCTCCCTCTGCTTACATTACTATGCTCCCCTTCCCCAGAACCATGGATGGTTCCTTTTTACCATTCAAGTCTCAGCTCGAATGTTACTTTCTTAAGGAAGCATTTCCTGTGTGCCACCCAGTCATTACTCCCATCATTACTTTCTATCATGCCACCCTGTTTTGTTTGCTTTATAGCATTTATCACTCTGAGAAAGAATTTTGCACAAGTGTTTCTTTACTTCTTAATTTCCTCAGTATCAATGGAGGGCAGGGCACTCCTATTTTTACCACAGTCACTGGCATGTAGACTGTTAATAACTGCTTATTAAATGAGTGAATGAACTGTGCCCACATTACTAATGTGCATCTGGGCATTTAGGGAATTGGTAGAGTTTAAATATAGGGAAAGGTTGAGGGATCTTCTAAAGCACACCCTGATTACCTTTCTTACGGGTTGATGCCAGTTCTTACTTGTTACCTTTCACGTAAAGGCTCTTAGTATTGCATCAGTGTGATGATTCTTTTCCAGATTTTCTTTAAAATGCCTTTTAATGAGAGTGCTAAATCCTCTCTTGAACCTAGGTCAATTTACCTAGCTCTTGAAGAGATAGATCACTCAATTGTAATGAGCTCTATATTTGAGTGGTGTTCAGAATTCCTGTTAATTTGTTTTCCTTCTTTCTTCATTTTAATATTTTCTCGTAGTCAGAGACAGCATGAAAGAGAGAGACAGAAAGGAAAGGAGCAGAGAAGGAGGGAAGGAGAGAGAGAAGGATGAAAGGAAGGAGGGTGGGAGGGAGAGAAGGAGGACAGGCCCAATATTTCAGATATTACTTTTCTAGTATGCTTAATTGTCATTCTTTTAGAATAGAGACATAGATTGGGTTTTGATGAGATGTTATGCTGTTTTTAGCTGATTCGTTTCAATAGTCACCAGAAATGTGGCTTATCTTCTATGAAAAATCATTTGATGTATAAGCACTAAATTAAAATTTAAATCGACTGTATTGATTTTAAATTGTCAACCATTTGAAAATGTGAGTTCATGAAATTATGTGACCAAGCTTAAATGTTTAACAACAAACAAAATGACAAGTTCTTAAGTTGCCAGAGTCAGACTCTCCATGTGACATGGTATGTCCACCCTGGGCTCAGGCTGTGGGCTGGAAATGCTCTGATCCCACACAGTCCATGCTCGCATGACAAACCACATGCCTCCATTTCTTTAGATGTGACAATAAGTGACTGAAAGCAGCAGCAACTTGTGCTGTTCTGTTCCTTACCCCTGACGGTGTTAAAACAGATCTTGCTTTTTTAAGTTATTCTAGGCATCCTGTGTTTTTTCCCCCTTGCTTAATTTTTTGCTCAGATCTATCCTATTTAGTGTCTATGAAATGTTTCTATGGCTATGTGAAAATTTCTGGTATAATTGTCAAGTAGAATCACATATCTGGAGGAATGATTTGAGGGTCCACCAGATATGGGTTGCTAAATTCACACAAGAGAACTCCAACAAAATTTCACACAGCAAATAGTTTTACAACAATTTGAGGAAAAGAATGCAGTCATGTCCTTCATAATAATGGTTCTCTATTGTTGAACATTGATAGATCATCTTTCCTCTGCCCAAAATGAATCCTGTCTCCTCACCTGCAGTTTAAACCCATTTCTTGCTGTGCTAGCATCTGTAGAGAATAGTGGTTTGCCTCCCCCGTCTGTCTACTACCCATTGTATTGCTTGAAGGCAATTGTATTTATTCACTGGCTGTCTTCTTTTTTATTCTGAAATGTTTGTGGTTCCTGTAGACTTTTTTCTTAAGCCTAATATCTCAACTCTTTATTCTGGATGGGAGTAGCATTACAAACAGATGTCTTAAAAACATAATTGAGCACAGCATTTGAGGAAAATAATTAACGATTTAAATGAATAGAGATTTTTTTATTTAGATATGCTAATTAAAGCAGTTTTAAAGTGATGATTATTAAACAAATAGTTATGTAGGCTTGGGTAGCAGATTTTCACTGTTTTTGGAATCTTTTCTTTTGAGGATTGAAATTATCTAGTTTGGAGAAATCAACAAATAATGGTCATTTAAAATGAATCTATAGGTCTATCCAATGATAACTGGGTCTACTTTGGGAATTTTAGACATGCAGAGATGTGGCTCATTCCAGTCTTTTCTTAAGTGGCGATTGTCATTCTCCATTCATTCTACACAATATAAGGCTAATGACCCTTCATGTTTTTGTCCATTTGCGGATCATCCTTGGACAACCTGTGAAATGCTTAAGCGATATTTCAAAAATATATTCTTTTATACCATACACACTTTTTAGACAGTGATACTTTGCTTGATAGCAGCTTCTGCCAACAGTATATTTATATGATCTAAAACAGTGATGCCATTGTGATCATGTAGCTTCATGACTCTAATCCATTTTTGTTATTATCTTTATATTGCTTTCAAATATGTGGTGGAATGCTATACTTGGAAATTGACCTAATATTTTCAGGTGATGAAGTACCCTTCTTTCTTTCATTATCTGAATTGCTCTTGCCACCCAGTGTCAAAATGGGAAAAAAAAAAAAAAAACAGGCTGACGTCCCATCATGTTTTCCCATGGTGCACCCTCATTGAATTATTTCCAGGTGGATGCGACAGATGTTCATCAAGTCACTCCCGGCTTCTACTGTTAATTGAACCATAATGAGAGTGACAGCAGGGAAGGACAAATTACAGGAGTAGATATACAATTTGAACTCTGCATTCTTATGACCTTCCTGGAAACTTGGGTTGGACTGGCAGTCCCTGTTAACAGGTTACTAAACCAGGAGTCCAACTATGAATCATGGCTTTAGAGAAGTCACCTAATCTTGTTCAGCTATACTTTCATCATTTTTTCATTATCATTTTCAAAAGGAGAAAAAATTACCTGTTTTAAAGCATCTGAAATGAGACCTTCACACGTTTGTGAATAATTTTTTAAAGAGATAAGTATTATGCATATGCCTGTTTTAAAAGTTATTTTAGCCAGGGGCGCCTGGGTGGCTCAGTTGGTTGAGTGTCCGACTTCAGCTCAGGTCACGATCTCGCGGTCCATGGGTTCGAGCCCTGCGTCGGGCTCTGGGCTGATGGCTCAGAGCCTGGAGCCTGCTTCCGATTCTGTGTCTCCCTCTCTGTCTACCCCTCCCCTGTTCATGCTCTGTCTCTCCCTGTCTCAAAAATAAATAAACTTAAAAAAAAATAAAAAAAAGTTATTTTAGCCAGAATTAAAAATTCTCTACTTAAATAGTTGGATTTGGTACAGAAGGTAGACTCAGAGTTGGTCAGGCTTAAGAAACACTGTGTTAATGTGCTAAGGGATGATGACTATAGCAACCAATAGTTAGAGAAGACACTACACTGAGAATAGAATTTACAGAGTTCAAAGGAAGGATGAGTGGCAGTTACCAATAAGATGAGAAATAAAAAATAGTGATTAGAGATTCGTATGGCTGTGAATGTCCTACTTGTAGGTAGCATTCAAGGGAGAAGACTGGTCAACATTTGCTGCCGTAAGATGTTTTTAATGTCCGTTAGAAAGAGCCTTTCTACAAACCCTTTGATGTTTTTCTTAAGAGGAGTGGTATGACCACAAAAGAGAAGCCCAGAACTCAAAGTGTCAGAAAAGAAGGGAAGGAAGAATTCACATGCATTAGCTGAACTATAATGGGGATGATAGCACGGGTTGATAACCAGTTCTCCCATTGTTTGTCAGTGGATGAAGAGAACAGTGAGAGAAACCAAATCATTCCAGAAATTGGAAGACTTAAGTGTGGATTCTAGTTTAATAAGAGAGTGGATTAGAGAAGATCATTCAGGGTTTATTTGAGGAGTGGGGGGCAGTATCTTGGGAGGCCAGAGAAGTGAAATAAGGGAGAACTGAGAAGACATGGAGATGTGAATGGAAGGAGCACATTATTGTTGATGGTGGACTTGATGCAATCCTTGGTCTTCTTTATCCTCACTCACATGACCTTGGTGACTACACCCAACTTCACACTGTTTGTAGCTACATCTTCTGAATATCACCAGCTCAGGACTCTCCCCTGAACTATGGATTTATGGATGCAATTTCTTATGTGTCATCACTACTTGGATATATATTAAGCATTTCAATCTTCAGATCTGAAACTGAATTCCTGATATCCTTCTTCATTCACATCTGCTCCTCTCACCTCATATCCTATGAGTTGCAATTCATTCTTTCAGTTGTTTATGTCTAAAATCTTGAAGTCATCCTTGGTTCCTTTCTTTTACTCCCATCTAGTACATCAGGAAATCCTGTTCGCACTTCCTTCAAAATATTTCTAGAAGTTGACTTATTCTTACCATTGTCAATTATAACTGCCTCACATCTAGTCTCCCTGTTTCGATATGTTCCCCTCTTGCAGTCTATTCCCAACACAGCAGCTAAAGAGATCCTGCTAAAAGGTAAGTCACATCATGTTACTCTTCTGTTCAAAGCACTCTAGTGACTCCCCATCTCACTCATAGTAAACATCAAGTTATTATAGTGGTCTATAAGGTCCTATACTCTGTTGTTTCTGACACCATCTTTTCTATTTCTCCTCTTGCTAACTTTACTCCAACTTCACAGGCTTCCGTGCCTCATAACCTTGGCACTTACTGTTCTGTCTGCTTGGAACACTGTTTCCCAGATCTGTGTATCTTAGCCTTATCTACTTTAAGTTTGTTCTGTTTACCATTGTATCCTTAGAATCAAAAACAATATGTGTCACACAGTAGACACTCACTAAATATGTATTGATAGAATTAATTATTTTGAATTAAGATATATGTGCCTAAAGACTTAGCAATTTGGGTAACATGGAAGGAATTTGATGAAGAAGTGAGATGGACCTATTTTGCCACATGTAGGAGATAAGACTTGGCATAGAAATGCTTTGTGTCATGCAGAAGTCTAATTTTAGGATCTCATTATTTCTTGGTTCACCTTCTATAATAGTCTCTTCCACTTATTTCTTATCCTTTTAAGCTGGTTTCTCTTTGCATTCTCTAGATTTTTATTTAACTTATATTTGTTGAACATCTTCCATGTGCTAGATCATATAATAATGTGTGCTCAAGAAATTTTGTCTAAGACAATCCCACAACAACCCTATGGTTTGGGTATAATTATTCTCATTTTGTTAGGCAGGTGGAAATGGAGATTCAAGAGGATGAACTTGATCAGAGTCACAGAGTAAGCCAGTGACAAAATGGGGACTTCAATTTGGTTCTCCTAGTTTTGAGTCAGGTGCACTCCACTTGGCAATCTCCAATCTATCAGCAGAATCAAGTGTCTACTCTGTAAGAGCGATTATCATTTACTATTCCTTATCATCTTCTTCCTTTTTTTAGAGATCTAGAGAAATAGAAAGAACCTTAGGGTAGTAGTTATTTGTTTCTGTGTAACCTGTTACTCCAAAATTTAAAAGCCTAAAGCAACAATAAACATTTATAATCTCATACAGTCTCTATAGTCAGGAATCTGGCCCTAGTTCTTTCATGAGGTTGCAGTAAGACATCAACTGGGGCTGCAGTCATCCGAAGGCTTGATTGGGGCTAGAGTATCTGCTTCCACAGGGATTGACACACGTGCCTGCCACATTAGTGCAGCTTGTTGGCAAGGAGCCTTAGTTTCTTGCCATGTGGACTCTCAGTAGGATTGCTAGAGTATCCTCTTATGTTACCCAGATAAGTGATAAAGAGAGCATTCAGGCAAAAGTTGCAATGTCTTTTATGGCCTAGCCTAGAAAGTAACCCAGTATCATTTTCATAATTTCCTATTCAGTGTGAAAGGGGATGTAAAGGCATGAATGCCATGTGGTGAGAATCATCAGAGGAAATCTTGGAGGCTAGCTTCCAGAGTCTGTCCCGTGTTCCACCATAATTCCCATCTTTTCCACATGCAGACTGCATTTGCCCCCTTTCCAGGCCCCCCAGAGTCTCCTTGCATCATTTCAGTATCCAGAATCCCATCATTTAAGTCAGGTTCACATATTATTACTATTATTCCACAAAATTTTGCTGTTTTTGGTCCCCTCTTAGTGGTCAGGTCATTTTTTTCTCAACTATGCTAGACACTGAGCATTTTATAAGACTTAGTTAAATGTTTATCTGTGCCAGGCACCTTGCTAGGAATATAAAAAATAATCAGGCAAAATTTTTATCTCTGTGGAGTTCACAGTCTAATGGATAAAAGAGATGTAGAAATGATTATTGTACAACATACTTTAGGATTATAAGTTGGGTAGCGAGGAACTCTTCCCAGGTGAGCTGGAGAAGATTCTGCAGATAAGGTGCCATTTTTGCTAGCCCTTGAGTGTTGCAGACAAGTTCATAAAACTGTCAAGTAGAAGAGAATGCTTTGCCTAGAAGAGATAGCATGAGCAAAAACTGCTTCCTCTTCCTCTGAATATGAGCAGACTGAAGAGCTTAGCCCTTAGCCTCCTGTTCTGTCAGTACTGCATTCTCTCACTTGGAGAGCCTACCCAATTTTTCTACTTTTGTGAACTTTACTACCAACTTAATGGACCTGATTTTCCAAATTGTATCTCTAACTTTGACCCCTCTCAGTTCCATTTCTCCACCTCTCTAATAGACATTATTACTTGAATATTACATTATTACATCAAACATATAACAAAGAAGCAATCGTCATCACTTTCCTTAACTGGTTCCTCCTTCCAACTCTGTTTCTTGAGACCTCATTGTTAGCTATGACCCTCTTCTTTCTTCCTTCACTTTCTACTTCCTTTGTTACATCTCTTGCTGCCCTTCCATTTTTACATTTCCACAATGGTCACTTTACCTGTAGCACGTGTTTACATGTAAATTACTGCTCTAGTCTTCTAGTTTGACCTTATCTTCCTTAATCTGCCCTGTATGCTACTGTTTCATTAATTAAATTTATTACTTATTGTATGTCCAGTAATTACGATTAGTTGGCAAGCTCTGAAAAAGAGGTGGTAAGCATGATCTTTTTTATTTTACCTGAGTATAGCACTCTACTTTGTCTCTCCATTATGGTATTCATTAAATATTTGGTCATGGCAGTATTTGTTATGAAATTTCATGTTAGAGTAGGAGCAGAATTATAGGATTCTGTTCATTGTGTTGCTAGGACATAGTATCATGGAGTTAGGTGTATATTTGGTTTTAACAGCCTTCAAGGGACCATCTAGATCCTATTGCACTAGAAATTTGTATAATATTAAATTAAATCAGCTATCAATTGGCTGGGGCAGTGACTATGACTGTGATAGTGTTTGGCTTCAGTTCTCAGAATGGACAGCAAAGTAGAGCAGAGAATATTGAGAAAAAATTTTATAATGGATTTCAGTTAGCATAGGGGGTGTAGGAAGAGGGTCTCATGGCTTGTACAACTCTGAGGAGTAGGAAAGAAAACCAGAAGGAGTAGACATCTTGATCTCTGTTTGATTTTAAGCTTTCATTATTGAATACAGGACCAGCTTCAACAGAAATAAGTCAAACTGAGATTATTTTCTTGAAAGAAGCAAATTGTTTACATTCATTTTAGTTTTCATGATAAAAAATATAAAATTATCCTGCAATCAGCTTTAATTATTTATGCAGTGTCATGAAACCCAAGGGTCCTTCCTCTCTTCTCCAGGCATTTCCATTAAAAGTTGATGGTAATTCTGTGTTTAAATGGGTTTGCAGAGCATAAGAGTGGGGAAGCTCTTCTCATTTTTGCTACTTGAGGAAGAATGGCTACATGGGGAAACAACACTAATTTAAAGTAGTTAAAACATTAAAATTTTGAAGAAACATTAAATTTTCTTTTGCAACAGATTATTTTCCTTCCTTGGAAAAACATTCTTTCACCAACAGATTGCCAAAATCCACATAGTGCACTGAAATGGCCTTGATGAGTTGGCTTCTTCAAGCAGGAAGCAGATACTTATTAAGCACTCAATATGTGTTATACCATATTTGGTGTTGGGTACTTACAGTGTGTTCTCTGGGTTTTCTTAAAATCTGAAGCATTATTCTAAAACTGAAAAAAGACAATACTAGTAAAGAAAATTTTAGGCTGATACCCCTGATGAATACAGATGCAAAAATTCTCAGTACAATACTAGCAAACCAAATTTAGCAGCACACTAATAGGTTCATTCATCATGATCAAGTGGAATTTATCACTGGGATGCGAGGATGGTTTAACATCTGCAAATCAATCAATGCAATACAACACATTAATAGAATGAAAGAAAAGAATCCTATGATCATCTCAATAGACACAGAAAAAAAACATTTGACAAAATTCAACATCCATTCATGATAAAAACTCTTAATAAATTAGGCACAGAGGGAATATAACTCAACATTATAAAGACCATATATACCAAGCCCACAGCTAATACACTAATTGGTGAGAGGTTGAAGCTATATCTCTAATATCTGGAAAGACAAAGGTGCTCACTTTCACCACTCCTATTCAGCATAGTACTGAAAGTCCCATCTAGAGCAATCAGTCATGAAAACAAAAATGTGTCAGAACTGTAAAGAAAGATATTTCTATTTACAGATGATGGGATTTTATATATAGAAAATACTAAAGACTCAATCAAAACTGTTAGATATAATCAATGAATTCAGTAAACTTGCAAGATACAAACTGAACATACAAAATCAGTAGCATGTCTATGCACTAACAAAAAATTTTCTGAAAAAGAAATAAAATATCATTTATAGTAGCATGAAAAACAATATAATAGTTAGGAATTTAACCAAGAAGGTGAAATATCTGTACTATGAAAACTACAAGATGTTGATGGAAGAAATTGAAGAAGACACAAATAAATAGATATCCTGTGTTTGTGGATTGGAAGAATTAATATTATTAAAATGTCAATACTTCCAAAAGCCATCTGTAGATTCAATGCTATCCTTATCAAGATTCCAATGGCATTTTTTTATAGAAGTAGAAAGAAATTCCTAAAATGTATATAAATTCACAAAAGACCCCAAATGGCTTTAACTATAAAGCTACAGTTATAAAAAACATATGGTACTGGTATAAAAACAAACAAATAGACCAATGGAACAGAATTAAGAGCCCAAAAATAAGCCCAAGAATACTTGGTAAACTAATATGTGACAAGAGAACCAAGAATACTGAATGGAGAAAAGGCACTCTCTTTAATAAATGGTGCTAGGATAATTGGATATTCACATGTAAAGGATGAAACTGGACCCATATCTTACAACACTCACAAAAAATAGATAAAAATGATCTATTTAAAGACTTAAATGTTAGACCTGAAATAATGAAACTCCTTGAAGAAAAAACATGGGAATAAAGCCTCTTGACATGGGTCTTGGCAAGAATTTTGGAGATGGCACCTAAAATACAAGCAACGTAATAAAAAAATCAACAAGTGAGACTACATCAAACTAAAAGTCTTTGATATGGTAAAAGAAATCATCAAGAAAAGTGAAAGGACAACCTACAGAATGGGAAAACATATTTGTTAATCCATATATCTGATAAAGGGTTAATATCTAAAATATATTAAAAGTTTATACAGGTCAGTAATGAAAAAACAAATAACCCATTAAAAATGGGCAAAGGACTTGAATAGGCATTTCTCCTAAGAGGATATACAAGAGGCCAATGGAGATATGGAAAGATGTTCAACATCACTAGCCATTAGGGAAATGCAAATTAAAACCACAATGAGATGTCACTTCATGCCTGTTTGAAGGGCCATGATCAAAATGACAAGAGATAACAAATGCTGGGGTGGTTAATGGGGAAAAGGGAATTCTTGTGAACTGTTGGTGGGAATGTAAATTGGTATAGCCACTATGGAAATAGCATGGAAGATTTTCAAAATTTGAAAATAGAACTACAGTATGCTCCTGAAATTCCAATTCTGAGAATATATCCAAAGAAAATGAAAACACTAACGTGAAAGGACGTTATTTACACTAGCCAAGATGTGGAAACAACTGAAGTGTCCATAGGTGGATGAATGGATAATGAAGTTGTGGTATATATACACAATAGGATATTATTTAGCCACAGAACAACAAGGAAATCCTGCTATTAGTGACAGTATGGGTGGGCACTGAAGTCATTATGAAATAAGTCAGGCACAGAAAGATAAATACTATATGATGTTGCTTATAGGTAAAATCTTAAAACAAAACTCATAGAAACAGAGATCAGACTTGGGGTTACCAGAGACAGAGAGTAGGGGGGAGGAGTAATTGGAAGAAGGTAATCAAAAGGTACAAAAGTCTAGTAATAAGATAAGTACTTGGGCTGTAATGTATAGCATAGTGACTCTAGCTAAAACTGCTGTATGGTATATAGGGAAGTTGTTAAGTGAGTAAATCCTGTGAATCTTGTCACAAGGAGACTTCCCACCCCTTCTTTTCTTTTCTTTTTTTATTTTTATGAGGAGATGAATGTTACCTGAACTTATTGTGGTAATCATTTGACAATTTTTATGAATCAAAACATCATGCTGTATGCCTTAAACTTTTACAGTGATGTGTATTATTTATTTATTAATAAAACTGGAAAAAAATCTGTGAAATAAAGGCAGTCTGAATTACTCATCCTAATATAACTTTTTAAAGCTTGGATAAGTGAGAAGACAAGAATAAAAACAA
Organism: Panthera uncia; assembly: GCF_023721935.1. NCBI lineage: Eukaryota > Metazoa > Chordata > Mammalia > Carnivora > Felidae > Panthera > Panthera uncia. Next base: position 91,852,046 of record NW_026057584.1, on the reverse strand, counting down.
TCTCTCATGTTTATACCATGTTAATGCAACTAACATTCTTGGTATGACTTTTTTTCCAAAAAACTTAATGCATAGATTTTTTCCACATAATTTTAGTTAAATATAATATAATATTGAGGTTTTTCAACTTATCCTACACATACATTCCATATTTTTATACTCTTAATAACTATAATATGGCTACACAGTACTGCATTGAGAAGATACAATAAAATTAATTAATCATTTCCCTATGGTAGACATTTAGGTTACTGTCTTCTAATTAACATTACCATGTTTCTAATTAACATTAATAATAATCCCTGATATGAATGCTTCTCTGCACAGGTTATTTTTTTCCTGTACTTAGGATTGTTTCTGAGGCAGTTCTTGCCCCATCCAAAGCCCTTTTACCTGACCAGTTACTGTGAATTTGGCTACTAATGGCTCACAGCCTTTCCTTCTGCATAGAGTTGTCTTTCACCTTCTGGAGGCATGTCTGGAGAAAAGGCCCACTTTGGTGAAGGATGTAGATACCGTGAACCATGAATAATGGAGTATGAGATAAGCATGTTGAGCCTAGAAAGGAGGAAGTTTGGAGTTTTTTTATGTGGCAGACAGATGAGATATACTTTATAACTGCAGAGGGAAGCATTAAGGTCAAAGGCTTTAGATACGAAAGTAAAATAACTGTTCTGGGTTGAGATGCTTGTCCTAATCACTGAAGTTATCACAAAATGGGATAGGCCACTTTGTGGGGCACTGAGTTAATTCTTTGTCATTGTAAATATTGCATTACTACCAAGGGTATAAGGGAAACTAAGTTACAGATATTTAACATTCTTTTAATTCATTAATCCTTTAAGCGTTAATGTTAGTGCTATCAATAACCTCTTATATGTTTCAATACTTATTTCAACATTTATTTATTCTCATGTTTGGGAGCTAGAAGATGCAAGAATTGCTGTAGAAGAAGAGTAGGATCAGTTTTAGAGTACTGATGGCATGTGTTGGAAATTGTTAAGGGAATATAGCATTGTCATTTAAAAATTGATACCAATTTTTTTCAAGCTTTTGTTCTCACAGACATCTCCTCTTGACCTTAAGATTTCTGAACATCATTCCTCTCCCCCTAGCTGACAGAAGTTATGTCTGTGTTGCTGTTAATATCTATTAGTTTGGTACAACAAATATCAGATGTGTAGGATGTTATATTTTGCATTTTAATAAAAAATTACTGTACTAAAACATTATTTTTAAAGGCCGAGGTCCTTTGAAGGCTTCCTGTGATTCACTATTAACTCTGTTAAAATGAGTGATGATTTCTAGAAATTATAAGGCATCTGAAAGTTCAAGACTATTAGTCCAGGGGGCCTGAGTCATTTAATTTTCTTTAAGAACTTTACCTAATTATTTTTTTAAGTGTTTATTTTTGAGAGAGAGAACGCAAGTGGGGGAGGGGCAGAGAGAGAGGAGGACAGAGTATCCAAAGCGTATCTGTGCTGATAGCAGAGACCCCAATGCTGGTCTCGAACTCATGAACTGTGAGATCATGACCTGAGCCGAAGTCAGATGCTTAACTGACTGATGCACCCAGGCGCCCCAGAACATTACCTAATTATTAGTTAATATTTACTTGTTTTACTAAAATATCCACTTGGCACTTCTTTTCCTATGCACTGTTAAACTCAGAAATGTTTTCATTTTTGGGACCTTAGAGCTCCTCCAACGTTGGAGCTGGTGGTCCTCATTCCAACTTGTAACTGGCAACAGTCTGGAAAAGCGTTAGAAAAGGTGCAACATTGATAGGGTGAATAGCAAATGGTGGCTATCTAAGGAAGTCGTTCAGAATGGAACTCTGCAGCGTTTTTGGGGGGAGCATGTTGGAATCAATTTGTGTGTGTGTGTGTTTGAGGTTGCTGGCTTTCCTAGTCTGATTCTTTTTGTTCATTATAATTTTATTTGATTAGTATATACCCTGCTGTACCTATTCACTTCATTTGTCCTTCACAAATGAACATACTGTGTCTAGTTGTTAAGCCACAAGTTAGAAATACAAAATGAACAAAATGTGGCTTCTAACTTCAAGAAAAAACCTTTTGGTAGGACACTGCAGAGGCCACTGGGATATGCATGTCTTTAACAACCTAGTATACCAAGTAAAATAACTGAATCCATGCCGAGAATAAAGTATAGACAGATGACATTGAATGCTCAACTTAGCCATCCACTTGGCTATCCCAAATGGATCACAGATAGAATTCAGTGGATATTTTGGTGGTCACTGTTGGCTTTTTTGCCTTCTTCGGAAGCCCATGAGTCTCCAGGAAGTGTGGAGCTACTTCAGGCATAGCTCTCCAAGGACACAATGCAAACAGAGAAATGGTTTTTCATTCCCACATTTCCCTGGTAGACCTTTCCCCTCCTCCTTGCCCACAGTTTTCTGCCCTCATAACTAAGAATGAAAGGTTTAAACATACTTTCCAGACTCAAATGGTTTCAATGAATATATTATACAGTAAATAGTTTTAATGAACTGTGGGTAACAGTAGTATCATTTCACAGAAAAGATCCATCCTATTGCTGTTTAATTAAAATCTTTCTGCTGATGGAAACTTCTCTCTCTCTAGTGTTTTCTTTAATGCATTCATGATGCATCTGTCTGGGCTCCCTTACTAGAGATATCTTTCATTATAATCCACTTATCTAAGTTTGTAATTAAACTTCTAAATGTAAAATTTCCAGTGGAAAATTGCCAGGGTACCCAGTGAACTTGGTTTTCTTTCTCTGAGAGATATCACTCTTTGAAAGCCTCATTTTTGTGTTTTGATCATTTTATCATTTTAGAAGTATTTGTGTGTGTATGTGTACACATAAGCAGATGCACATTAATAGTGTAATACAGTACATGAAGATGAAGAATGGCTTTTTATTTAGTGTCATCAATTTCTGCCTGTTTCTGTGAAATTGAAGGTAGATAGTATTGATAAATGGAGGTATTGCATTTTTAAGTTAGGAAAATGTTAAATGAAATATATTTCATGGCAGCTGACTTCAGACTTTGTTGATACATTTAAAACACCTAGAAACAATAAAATTAAAAAAACACACACACAACAACCTTGGAATTGCTAGTAGAGGGAACATAATCTGTTTTCCACTGGTTAAACATGTTCTTACAACTTTCTTTGTGGCTTGTGCAATAAAAGAAGAATCTAAAAAGACCTTTGCATTTCGACTTAAATTAAAGTATTCTCTTTCAGATATTACCCCATTCTTTTGGGAAGAATGAGATGAAAAAGGATGAGAGTAAATTCTATCAAATCTTCTGAATCTAATGAGCAACTTATTAATGGTCAATGCCAAATCATAATCATAATACATGAAAACTTATAAAAGATAATGGGAGGGACTGCTAGAAAATTTTACAGGCTTATAAACATGTTACTATTTTTTATGTCAACTGTGAACACATTTTTCAATAAGTTCTTTTGCAACAGTAGATGCATAATTGATGAAGAGAACACAAAACTATATTTATGTTTAACTAGATAATTCTCTTGACATTAAATATTTAGAATCTTACATTGCAGAAAATATTAATGAGTAATTAAGTATTTTTTAATTTCAAAGGTCAATAGCATTTGAGAAGACGATGTTGTCTTGTTCACACATTCTAGTTATACTGAATTCGTATAAAGCTCTTTAGAGCAATGGTTAAATATAACCTTACACACACAAAAAATCACTCTCTCTCTGTCTCCATTCATATATATATATATATATATATATATATATATAAAACACACACACATATAAAATACTAATATATATATTTAGTTATAAAATTTGGTAAAAAGAGATTATCAAATTCTTTCCTACATCTTTAAGCATAATGGACTGTAGACTAATGCCATTAGGTTCCTGTTTTATTTCTTAAAATATCTGATTGTACTAACTTTATTACTCTTTCTAGAATGTAATGCTTTCAAATTGAATGCATTTTCTTTTTGTAATTAACCTAAGTTCCTCCAAGCAAATTATATAGATTTTATTTTTTCTGTAGTGAATATCTTATGTTTTTTCATGTTGTTTCATTAAACTATTTAACTTTCACTTTTTCCTGCTTTATATAAAAAAGAGTCTTCCACCTGTGGACTCAAATACAGGCAATATAGAAAATTTTTTATAGAAAAAAAAGATCTCCTGATATTTTTTGGGGTGTGGAATAAGGTGTTTGTAATTTATTTATAAAGTGAGAGGAACTTTCAACTGTTTGCCAGAGTCCATGTGATTTTCAGGGTTTCACAATTACTAAATTAACTCTACTGGGCACAGGGGAGAGAATTCAAAAACTCAAAATAAGAGAAACTCATAACATTATACAGTTTACCGTTGGCTCTTGAATATCTGATGAATGTTATTTCAGAGACAACCTATTGTTCTAAATTTAAATAATTTCCATTTGTCTCTAAACTAAATAAATTTTAGTAGCCATTAAAATTAAAATGACAAGTATACATTTTAATCAAAGATTTTTTTGTTGTTATTTTTTTTTTTTGCTTTAAATGCAAGGGTTAGGAAGCTGACAACATCATTTATTGAAGCAAAATAGCATTCAGTAGTGATTGTAGTTCTTGAATAATAATGTAAGGAGGTTCCTATGATGACAAGTAGGAAAATATACATTTTTAGAAACCATTCCTTTTAGGTAAATTTTGCTCCCAAAGGAGCCATTTTGCACTTAGAAAAAAGTAAGTGATAATTTTTCATCTAAAAACATGGAAATATGATTCTTTTAAAAATGAGAGTCAGCACTTTTATTTATGTATTTTTAAAAATTTATTTATTTAAGTAAGCTCTACACACAATGTGGGGCTTGAACTCACGACTCTGAGATCAAGAGTTGCATGTTCTAATGATTGAGCCTGCTAGGTACCCCAAGAGTCAGCACTTCTGGTTCTTTCTTAAATTTGCAGCAGATAGTTCTGTGTGTTGGATAAAACCCCCTTACCTAGTTATTTAGACATGCTACATACGCTCCAAATATCGGGATTTTAGAAATAATTTTAATATATTTCAGTTGGCTAATTTTTCAAGTAGATGGGCTTTTCTAGCTGTTCATTTGCCCTTATATGCTAAAACCTCTTCATCAAAATTATGGTCCATGATCAAGAAAACTTAACTAGAAAAAATTTTTACAAATGTAAACTCATTCATTCCTTCTTTCATTCATTTAGCGAATATCTGTTGAACATCTACTTTCCCAGCAATACACAGTGAACAAGATAAAGTATGCAGATGGTACTAGAGGAGATGAAAATTAAAAAAAATAAACTAATATGTACTGGATTGTCAGGTATTGATCTTTTGTAAGTGTTACAAACAAACAAATGCCAAGAGGATAGATTGAATGCAACTGTGCTGAACAGATGGTGGTCTGGGAAGGCCTTTGAGAATAATGAAGTAAGGAAGCAAGCCCTATGGATATCTAAAGAAAACAGTACTGTAAGGACCTTGAGAAGGTGCATCCTTGAGGAATAAGAAAGAGGCCAGCATGCCTGGGCTAGAAGACTGAATGGAGATTAGTAAGAAAGAGAGGAAGCAAGAGTCTAACCAGCATAATTTTTAGGTTCTATTTTGTGATGGGAAACCATGAGAGGATTTTAAGGAGGGCAGAATATTTTTCTTTCCTGAGTGTTATCCTGGATTTTCTATGGAAAATGCATAGAAGGCATTCAAGAGTGACAGCACTCCACCAGTTAGGAGACTGATAGCGTAGCTCAGGTGAGAAATGGTGGTGGCTTGCACTAGGAAGATGGTGGCAAAGGAGATGGGAGCTTGCCTGATACTGGACAGACTGTGGAGGTGTTGCCAGCTAGGTTTGCTGATGGATTGGTTTTCATATGTGAGAAAAAGAAAGGATTTCAGGGTGACTCCTGGGCTTCTTGCCTGGTGAAGTGTGATTGCCATTTTGGAGATGACACTGGGGGAGGAGAAGTGGGCTGCAGCCTACATAAGGGAATCACAAGCTTTGCTATGTGTGCTGCATGTCAGTCGCCTATCACACACCCTGTGGAGATGTTCAGCAGTAATTTGGATGCATGAGTTCAGGGAACAAATCAGGACTGGAGATATGGGGATGGATATGGGGAAATGGGAACTTGAAGCATGGTATTTCATGCTGGGAGACTAAGATGACTTGGGAAGTGAGGAAAGAAAAGGCTCTGAGAACAGAGTGAGAGATATGTCAATTTAGAGGTCAAATGGGAGGATATGATAGAAAAGGAGGTTGAGAAGTGGCCAGTGAGAAATGAAAAAAGTTTGGTATCCCTGACCAAAGTGAAAAAGTGATTAAGAGGAAGTGGAAGATTTGCACAATAACCAGAAACACTAGGAGTAACGAGGATGTGATTCCATGAGGTAATGGCTTTCCATGAGGTGATGACAAGGTAGTTCTCAAATGATAAAATCTGCCCATAATGCCTTCAGAATTAGGGAGGGGCTTGGCAACAGCATGGGGGAATAACTGCATAAATATGTTCTTAAATTAGACTGTGTATGAGTGGATTTGTTCTCACTGGGGAGCCTCAGGCAGCTTACCAGAGTAATCACTACCCTTCTTTTTTATTTATAGTTTATCACCCATGAAGCCCCCTTTCTTCACTTTGATAACTCTTATGCAAAATGACAACAGATGCAGTGGCTTTTCTTTGAATAGTGTGTCTATTACCTGAAGTAATCAGTATGGGAAATAAACCAACCTGCCCTGTTTAGAAATAGGGGCATCCACGATCAGGTTTACAGAGAATTTCAGTGTGTTGCTTGAATCATGCAAGATACTGTGTTTCAATCTGGAGAAGTCAGAGAGAGAGGCACACGCATACAAATAGGTATATCTATTAACAGACCCAGTGCGTGTAGGGACATGATACCGTTAGGAGTTAGAGTTGCTTTCAGCTCATGTAACAGAAAACACAGAAAAAAGGGGATTAAAACAAGTGGATTTATTTCCCTCACAAGGTGGAAAGTCCAGAGGGTGACAATTTAGGACAGTTGCTGAGGCTCCACTATGGCCTCTGAGTCTCAGGATCCTTCTGCATCCCCTCTCCATCATTCATAGTAGTGGGCAGTGTTCATTGTCATGGGCTTAAGACGGCTCTGGTACTTCCAGACATTATATGTATGTTCCAGGCAGGGGTAATGGCAAAGAACCACACTTTTACGTTTTGTCCTTTGGGATTTTATATTTCTTTTGGGGAATAAAAATATATTTGACACTCAATCCATTGCTTAGAACTGTTATGTGGTCACTCTAACTGAAAGAAAATCCGGCAATGTGTAATATAGATATATAGAGTAGATATATAGATGTAGGTATAGGTAGATATAGATGATATAGACAGAGATAGAGACAGAGATAGAGATAGAGATAGTAAGTTGTGTCTGCTGCAGCTACCAAGATGTAGCTTTGAAGGTTGTGACAAATCTGTTTCAAGCCCTCTTTCTATTGTTCCTGTGGCAAAAGTTTGTCCAGATATATGTAAAATACTTGTGTGGACTTTGTGCAGAATTCTCTGTGGCCTTATTACATGATGCAAACCTATTGAAATTATTACTATGGAAAACCAGAGTCCACGTGATTGTATATTATTCGGTATGCTTGCAGCTGCCTCATATGTTGATGTAATTGGCTTCTGCAGAGTGAGGTACGTGGAGGAAGAGGCTGGCAGTTACAAAGCTTGAGGAAGTTACTAAATATCATGTCATTGTGAGGCCAGAGGTTACTTTCTCATAAAATAGAGATGATAATCCCTGTTTTCTCCTTCACAGGGTCAGTGTGAATCTTTAATGGGGCTCTTGGTACAGACTGCTTTTAGCTCTTCAGAAATATGGTATGCACAAAGTCACAAGATTGGGTGGTTGGAAAAAAATCATCTCTCATTCCTTTGCTGCAGGGCAGGATTGCATTCGCACTGTTATTTAAATTTGCTAGAGTAAGAGTTTTTTGAATTTTGAGAGAGTAATAACAATATTAGCAATGGTGGCCCTTTATTTAGCAAACGCTCGTTCTCTGGCCGGCCCCCATCTAAGTAGTTTCCATCCCTTATTTTATCCCATCCTAGAGGTTATGAGATGACTGTCCTCCTCATTTTGTAGATGAGGACCCTGAGGCTCCAAGGCCAGGTGACCTGCCAGGGTCATTGCATGTGATGCCATAAACAGATCGGGGCTATGGTGTCAGGCCTGTTATGTAATCCAGCTTTGACATTTTCTGGCTGAGGTAACCTTGGAATAATTATTTAACATCCTTAATGATCAGTCTCTTTTATATCTGAAAAATAGGAATAATTGCTCATAATATTATGTGAGGATTGAGTGAAATGATATGTAAATTGCCATGTATAAGCTGCTGAGAGACCCTACATAGGGCTATAAAGGATCTCCATTTTCAGGGTTATAAAAAATTGCTTGCATTGATACAGGGTTACAATGTTACTCCCTCTTGTTTCAGAGGAAGGCCACTGAGATCACTTGCAAATGACTTACCACCTCTGTGACCTTGGGCTTGTCACTTAACTCTCCATGCCTCGTCTCTGAAATGAGAGAAAATAGGAATAACTACATAGCAGGGCTTTGGTGAGAGTTAGAGTATTTAGGTCAATATTCTATATACAACAGATTATGAAAGATGAAATGGAATTCACAATATTGCAATCAGAAATCAGGCAGATAGCTGAGAAAAAGCAAATGTTCCTGTGGTCTCTCCAGTGGTATTTAGTTAACAATCACTTGTAATAGGCATCTATCTGGAGTGGCCATCAGCTGAATCAGCTGTGCCAGTCAGTTGGGTGGGTCTCAACTTGGGTGTCCTCTCCTCCAGCCCCTGTTACTCAGCCATCTTTATCGAGCCATCTTGTCCACAAATTGCCATGAGATGGCACTATGGGGATATGCCTGCTCAAGTTTGCTTCCCTCCCTTTCACTGCTGTTCCTGCAGGTTGAAAGCAAATTGGAACAGCTTTTATTTTATTTTATTTTATTTTATTTTATTTTATTTTATTTTAAAGTTTTGTGCCTTTTAAATATTCAAGGACTTCAATGATAAGAATACATTTAAAGGGAAATGAAATGCGTGTAAAACGTAAGACGCATTTTTCATAGTTCGAATTGCCTTCAAATGGTTAGAAAACAGAGGCAAAAAGGATAAAGTGTTTTTTTAGTTCTCTTAGTATTCATCAATTTAAAGCTAACCTTACAAATATATTTTGGATGCTAAGATATATAGCAAATAAGTTGATTTGGAAACTGAACGATGGTTGTGATGTAAATTATTTATGCCATCGTGGGTAGCACATGCTTCCTGCATAATATATATTTTTATTGTAGTTACAGCATTTGTACAACATCTATTTATGTTGTACAAATAGAGGAGTGGAATCTCTAATTGTTTCTTGTTTCCCCTCTTTTTTTATTGTGAATACTTGTGTGGCTTTTCATGTAATGAATACAAGAATGACTCCCAGTGTCTTTGAAGGAATAATTGAGTAAACTTTCAGACATTTGGAGGAAAGAGAGGAAACACAGTTTAGTGGAGTAAGACAAACCTGGGGTCACATTCCATCCTGTGCTGTCCATCAACCCAGCAGAGATTCTCATTTTACTTATACATCTAAAGCATGGAGCGTGGCAAGTGGTGGAAGCTTCACCAAACCTAGTTTCCCACCATTTCTCCCTCAGCTTCTTGGGGAAAGGGAGGTAATGACTTATAGGATCATAGATAATACTGATACTAAAATGTGTAGGTATTCCCAGGAGTAAGATTGCTGTGGTATCCCAGATTGAAATGCTTTTGTTCATTCTCTAAGATCTGTATTTCAGATTTTGTTTTTTTGTTTTTTTGTTTGTTTGTTTGGCTAAGATCAGCCTAAGGTTTCTACTGGCACTCTTCCTGTTAGTGACAGCCAGAAGATGTGGTGACTGTACATACATGAGTGGCTATGAGGTTCCCAAGCCACTCTGCTCAGGGATCTGCCACTGGCTTAGATGAACACAAAAGGAAGCTTCAAGACATTGGGTCCCTTTGCAGAGTCAGCACAGGGTTCTGGAATGATAAGAAAGCCTAAAATGAGATCAGGGCTCATAGCGGCCTCTACTCAGGGAATTGTGGTGATTTTGTTATTGTTTTATTTTGAATTAAATACAAAGATTGATACAAATTCAAGATGTTTAAATATTACTTTTTGACTAATCATTCCAGATCACTGGAACTCTTAACTCTTTTAAGTCTTTTGTGGCTTTCCACCTACAGCCATTTGGAGTATAGCAAATATGGTTTGGGTCTTCCTTCTCTTTAGTTTACATATTAATGATTTGAATATATTTTTAGATATGCTGGATATGTGTCTCTTAATGATGAGGATGAACAAAGTCCTCTCCTTTACCCTGGTGATTTCCTGCATAAAAGAAGTTATCTTTGTAGAGAGCTGGTCCTGATGGCAAATTACTTTAATAGTAATAATAATAGCTTAGGATTAACTACACAGATCATTTTCATTACAAGTTTTATCCTTGGAATAAGCTAAAATTAATATCCATGCTGCCCAGCCTATAGCAAAAGCATAGTTGTAGCAAATCATACTCTTGGATGTTTGCTACAAAGAAGTATGATCAGTTCAGTTCTCTGGGCTTGAGGTGTTTGAATCATGTCCAGCAATGCCACAAAAGTTCCATGAGATAGTTTACCAGGCCAGTCTTGGGGGCAGTGAAGCAAGAGAGCTCTGTTTTATTTCAGCCAGATGACTCCACTTTGATGAGTCTCAATATTGGTATGTGATACAGAAATTTGAAGAAAAGGTTTTGGTTGCTTATCCATCCATGTACTCTCTTCATCCCTGGATCCAGGCCAGCCATCAGAGAGCTGTGTACTTGAACTTCATTGCTTGATCCTTTGTAGAATCTTTTTTACTGATTTTGTACTTTTCCATTGTACTCTTGGAATGTGCCTGGAGTGCCACGAAACATGGTTTGCCATGTTTCTTATATTTGATGAAGTGTTGTGTTCAGCACATTGCTCAGCACAGTGTCTGTATTTATGAGGACTCCTAGGGTAAATTCCATGAGTGCCTGAAAGTAGACTAGTGGCTTCTCCTGAAACAATAATAAAAAAGAAGATATAATTTTCTCCTACATACATGAGGGCATTAATAGCTACTTCCTTTCTTTGGTCACTGGGAAGCTCATAGTCAGATTTGTTCCTCACTCTTAGCCACTATGTGGGTAAATGTGTAGGGACAATACTTCTACCTTGATATCCTTTTACTGTTCAATCTTTTTATTCCCCCCCTCCACCCATGTTTCTTAATACATTTTCCTATTACATGAACTGTGGCCCATGATCTCTAATCTCCTTACCTCCAGGTAGACTTATTATCCTTTGGGAAGCTACCTGGATATCCTGTAGGCACATCAGACTTAATATCGCTGGGAGGAAACTCTTCTTATCTTCCTTTTCAAACATGCCCCTCTTTACCATTCCTCCTTTGGTAAAGAGGTCCCATCTGTTTGATCATGTAAGTTGGCAGTCTTGCTGTCTTTTTTATTTTTTCTCTCTCATATTCCATCCATTTGGTAACTGAATCTGGCCTCTGTACTGCATTTGACATTTACCTGGATCCTTTCATTTGTCAGTTCTTGCCTGGACTATTTGCTAGTTTCCTAACTGGCCTCATCCACCATGAATGTGTTGTGCACACTGGTGTCAATTGTTTAAAAGTCATTCCCTTGCCTATAATTCTTATTGTTATTATTTATAGAATGAGTCCCAAATCACTCACATGACATCCAAGGCTCTTCATAATTTGCTCCCCAACCTGTGTTCTAAATCTCCTCTCTGTCCATTCCTCCCTCCCCTTTTCATCCTTCACAGCAGCCACCGGCCCACTCACCATCCCCTAAACACAAAATGCATGTCAGCACCTAGTTCTCACAGCCAGAAATGCACCCCCTGGCTCCCTCAAGCCCTTGTTTTCCTAAGGCTCCTCTCAGACATTACCTTGTATGAGACTTTCCTCTTTTTTTCTCAGCACAGATGATCTAATTGCCTCCCCCTCAATTTCTCCATTTCACTTTCTTAATACTACTGTTAGAGTATTCTTTGCCCTATTTTGGACTTTGATGTGTGTGCATGTTTCTTCCCAAACTGTGAGCTCCTCAAGGAGTTTGGCTAAGTTGAAGGAGAGAGTAGACCAGGTATCTGCCAACCCTCCTCTCACAAAAGTCGACTGATAAGGGGACCATGGAGTCGCTAGAATTGATAGTCTCTTCAATGGGTAAGGATTGAAAGCATGGCTAATTAACCTTTGATCTTAAAATGTTGATATTATATGCACTCTCTTTATGGTAATGGGGAATTTGTAGTATCATCATGATAAAGGTTCTAGCAGTCAATGTGAGTCTTTATAATTTCTGTAAAGAAGAAACTTATCTGGTTTTCTTTCTTTTTTTTCCTTTAAAAAATTTTGTTTTTAGGAATAGGAAAGTCAAGAGGCTGAAAATCTGAAGAATGTTTTCAAAGGGTAATCTGGCTGTCACTTGCTGGTTATGGAGGAGCATGAGGAAGCTGTTTCTATTACTTTCTCTCTTGCTGTCCCATGCAGCTCATTTGGAAGGCAAAAAGGATAATCAGTTCATCTGGAAACCAGGTAGGAATGTTCTGGCTGTTCCTTTGTCCCATTTTCATTAATGAGAAGACTATTCTTCCATTCTTGTTCTTATTTGTGGAGTAGTAGAGAATATTCAGAGAGGAAAAAAAGACTCTTCTTTTTTACAATAAAGCTTACATTTAATTTTTATTTCTGCATAATTGTCACCTCTACCCATGATCCTTGTTATCCTTCTGAATTTTCATGTTGTTGTCAATTAAAGTTATGATTTCCATAGTTACATCTGCTTCTCCTTTGTCACATATATCACTGTGCTGCACATGTGTAGCAAAATTGACTACTGAATTTAGCTGATAGCCTTAGCTACAAATGCTTTGGACCAGTTCTGTATGTTTCTTCCTTTAGCTAACAGACTAGTTAGCTGTTTATTATTAAATATTTTGTAGCATAGATCCTGTATATCTAAATTTGGGAGCATGAAGAATTGTCCTAACAACTTTGCTCATTAGCTGTGACTCCAAAGTCTCCTTAATGTATTTTGAGATCCCCAGATACCTTGTACACAAGTATATGAATAAGTTGAATTGAGATTTGGAGGCTTGTGTATAAGTCATGTTCTTTTCTAATAATTTCTTTAATTTGAGTGTAGAAAAGATCTGTTAAATTTAATTTTAAATGCTTATGTTTTATTATCTTAAATGATGAACCCTAAACGTCTTGGCTCTTTGTATCACTGATGTGTCTCTTTGCTCTAGATTTTAATTTTCTTGAAGTTTCAAAATCAGATCATTTAAAATATTTATTACTGTTTCCAGAGTCCATTCTTGCAAATACAGATAACTTTTATGCTTAATATCTTGGAATAGGAAAATGTGATGTTATAGAAGATGTATGGCCCTTGAAGAATTTTCATTTTAGTCTCATCAGTCGTAAATTAAATAGACTGCAAATGTATTGTGTCACCATGGAAATATGTACAAAAGTGATATTTGTAGTATTTAAATGATTTTGCAAAAATTAAGGTAAATTATGCTTTAAAGTATATTAAGTAAAAAAACCTAGTGCCACTAGAGATAGTCTGGAGGAAATTTAATTGCACTAAAGCCCCTATAAATTAATTTAATTGTGGGCTCTAGTACCACATTAGTGATTTGTATTTTTTATCTCAGAGTGGTTTTAGTAAGCTTTGGAACTAGGTCTAAAAGTCAGTCTTGCAATTCTGTGAAAGGGGCTATTTTGTTCTAATCACAAAATGCTAAACATATTTATCAAATCTAAATGAGCACACTCATGTGAGTCTACTCTGTCTGAAGTTCTCAAAAAAGTGCAATTAAGATAGAAAGTAGCAAATCTGAACCACAAATGAGATGTGTGAAGAAAAGGGGCTTATTTGGAAACAAATTTTAAAAATAAGACTGCTTTTCTAAAAGCAGGTCATTGGAATAAGGTGGTACAGACCCTCGCTGCAGTGGATGAATTCTTTGATAACTGTCAAACTTCAGTTTCAGAGATAGAATCCTTCCACTAAGATACATTGCGCTGTTCAAATGAACATCTCTGTCATCAGTCTCATTTTCCCTGGTATTAATTACTTCTTTCCCTCCTTAATGTGCCATCAAAGAGGTAATAAATATATACTTCCCATTTGGATTTGCTTAGAAATTACAAATTTATTACTTGTATATGACTGGATATTTTAAAAGTGGAGGGGCGCCTGGGTGGCGCAGTCGGTTAAGCGTCCGACTTCGGCCAGGTCACGATCTCGCGGTCCGTGAGTTCGAGCCCCGCGTCGGGCTCTGGGCTGATGGCTCGGAGCTTGGAGCCTGTTTCCGATTCTGTGTCTCCCTCTCTCTCTGCTCCTCCCCCGTTCATGCTCTGTTTCTCTCTGTCCCAAAAATAAATAAAAAACGTTGAAAAAAAAAAAATTAAAAAAAAAAAAAAAGTGGAAAAAAATTACAAGCTACAAAATGAAAAGCAAAAGTCCAGACCGAGTATCCCGTTCTCCAATCTCTTATGTATCCTTCGAAGATTTTCTTTGTGCATGTAGGTACCTCTCCATGCATATTTGTGTATATAAACCACATAAGATACACACATATACACATAAAGTATCACTAATACTATTTATTAGGGTTCTGCCAAAAAAGGAAAAGTACATGCACAGAAGGTCATTGGGAGGAGTTTAATAAAAGGACTGTTTGCAAAAGTGGGAAAGTGTGAACACTGTTTAAGAACAGCGACAAGGAATTGTGGAGTGCCTGTGAGCTAGTGTCAGTCTTTATGACTTCTAGATCTGCAGAGGCAAAGAAAGGAAGTGGTTTCTGGAATCTGGAGAGAAAACTTCATGGAGAGGATACCCGAAAGATGCTGTGACCTTCAGAGGGATATAACCAGCCTGCAGAGAGGAGTAGGAAAGGGGCCAGGGGAATGAAGGGCCCTTGCCCTCACATCTCCTGCCAGGGCTCTCATTGCCTGAATCCAACCAGAAGTCATGAGGCAAGGGACTCCACTGATTTATCATACAGACCGGCCTCCTGGGCAGGGAGCAGAGTAGAGAAAGGTGGACAATGTGGTTCTGAAAATATTTAACTCATACATACATATATGTACATACGCACACACATTTTGCTTCCTACAATCAGAATCATACCATGTACCCTTTTTTTGCAGCTTGATTTTATCACATGATGTCTTGATGAACATTACATAATAGTGCACATGGGTCAGTTTCATCTTTTAATGGTTACATAGTATTCTTTTGTGTTTTTATTTAATAGTATGTTTATTAATGCTTGCCTGGCATTTCAGCAGTTTTTAGTGTTTTGCTACTATAAATTATAGTTATACGAATGCAACATTATTTTAAAGGTAAACAATACATCATCTTGAGAAGTCATTGTACACTAGAGCAATTCTGGGTCATTACCTTCAAAGGCAACTTCAACATCTTAGAATCTGTTAATCTACTTATATGTGAGTGTATTATATTTCAATTTGGTTTTAAAAGACATGTATTGCAGGTGACATCAGTTGTGTTTTGGGAGTATGTTATCAAATCTGACAACCAGGTCCAGTGTATTCTGAAATTTGAACAGCTTTCCCCAGGAGACCCAGACAAATATACTTAGAAACCTAGAAACTGTTCTCTGGGTTTTGATTGTAGGATCCACAATTTAAGATTTTTGTTGGTGTCTGTTGCTTTCCCTTGAGTCCATGAATTAGCTGATAGTCAACCTTATCTGAATTGGAGGCATTTCTAAGTGATTCCTGGCTTTGGATAAACAATGGATTGATGAATAATGAGTGGTATGTTATGTTGCTAAGGATTTCTGTACTGAGAAAGTCTGGTGAGCTGTAGGCTGTGGGGGTCATTGATCTGGCAGGGCTGTTGAATGTCTGTCATCACTGTGATGAGATCCTCTGATCTATATTTAGTGTCAAGCAATCTGCCATTCATGCCAAGGAAGGATTGTGTCTGCGAGAGTACCAGATAGGGAGTGATGTTACTTGTTGTTTTAAGTAAATATATAACTATTCATGTCTGCATGGTTTGTAAGGATGGACAGATCATGGTTTCTGAAGCCATAATAGTGAGTGGTTTCAAAGAATTTCTCAGTATTGGTTCTAAGAGGTTCATTGATTCCACTAACACTTGTCAAGTCCTTATTGTGTGACAGGTACTGTTACAAGCACATGAGATAAATTGAGAATAAAACAGGCAAAGAAATGGGGTAATGAACATGATCAAGAAGTTAAATAAAAAGTACATTAGATGGTGGTAAGTGTTTAGAAGGAAAGAGAAGGCAAGGAAGAGAGATATACAATGATAGGTGAGAGGCAGATATTGTTAACATGTTGGCTGTGGGATGCCTCACCAAGGAGGTGAATTTTTTTAAAAAAAGTTTAACATTTATTTATTATTGAGAGACAGAAAGAGGCATAGCATGAGCAGGGGAGGGTCAGAGAGAGAGAGAAGGAGAAACAGAATCTGGAGCATGCTCCAGGCCCTGAGCTGTCAGCACAGAGCCTAACGTGGGGCTCGAACTTGTGAACCACGAGATTATGACCTGAGTAAACGTCGGACACTTAACCAAGTGAGCCATCCAGGTGCCTCAGGAGGCAAATTTGAATAAAGACCTAAAGGAAGAAGGCAGTTAGCCATGGGGATATTGGGTGAAGAATTTTCCAGATGAAGGAAACAGCAAAGGCAAAAGGCCCTGAGGCAGGACCATATGTGGCATGTTTGGAGACCTGAAAAGAGGCCAGCATGCTGGAACAGAGCGAGCATGGGGTTAGAGATAGAACGGGACCCAAATAAGGTGTGTCCTCATAGTCATATACAATTTGTTTTACTATGGGTGAGAAAGAAAGACACTGGGGAGTTTTGAGAGAGTGGTGACATGATCTGACTTCATTTTAATAAGATTTTAATATGTCATTGTGAGTGGTCAGTTGAGAATGGTGGAAGCAGGGAGGTCAGTTAAGAGGCTTCTTCAAAAGTAGTGAAGAATAATGCTACTAGCTTGATCTAGAGTCATGGCAGTGAAGGTGGTAAGAACAGATTGAATTTTGGTCATATTTAAGGCCATCCTTTTTAACTTAGGTGATTTTGCCCAGCAGGGTTTTTTTCTGTTTGTCACAACTGGGGTGAGCTACTGATATCTGTGGGTAGAAGACACAGGATGGCCTCTACCACAATTACCAGGCCCCCAAGAGTCAATAGTGCCCAGGTTGAGAAACATTGATTTAAGGTAAAGCATCATGACTTACTTATGTGAGGGGGCGGGGAAGGAAGAGATTCAATGGTGGCACTGAGACTTTGCCCTTAACAGCTAGACGAGACAAGCTTGCATGGAGGGACCATTAGCGACTTGGCATTGGACATGTTACATTTTTTAACCTGTTAGAAATTCATGGAAGATGCTGACCAGGAAGTGGGATGTATGGGTCTGAATTCAGGAGAAAGGTCTGTGCCAAAGACATAAATTTGGAAGTCACTAGCAAAGAGGTAGAATTTAAATGTATAGCCTTAGAAATGAAGAGGTGGCTTTGAAATTTGTGATCCCATTTATGTGGAGGATACACCTGTGCTTCCTTTGGGCCAAATCACATTAAAAATTGTAGTGATAACATACACATAATATGAACTTTTACCGTTGTAACCATTTTTAAGTTTACGATTCAATGGCATTTAGTATATTCACAGTTGGTGAAGATATCACCACAATCTAGTTCCAGATCGCTCCAAATGATGTTTTACAAGTGAGTTTATAAAAAGACTGGAAAAACAAGTTTTGCTATGAATCATAATGCATGAAAGGAGAAAAAAAAAAGCCACCTTTGTCTCTTTGTGAGAAGCTCTTTTACTAGCCTTAAGTCATCCTAAGAGATCTTTTGAGTCTAGTAGAAAGAGCTAGAGCTTTCGACACAGGCAGACCCACATTCAAATCCTAAGTATATAAAGAGGAGAAAGTTCTTTAACTTCTCTCAACTCTACTTATCCATTCAAAAATGAGGATAATAAAATACTTCATGGGGCTATTCTGAACATTAGGTAAAACTATATATTGAAATACCTGTGTATCATGTACCTACTCAATAAATGTTAGCTCTTATTTTTATCATTATTATATAATCATTTAATGTTTACAGTATCCAACTTTTGCATACTTTTGTTCCTTAAATACACACAAAAGGGGAAGTTGGTTTGACAGCTAAATATATTTTAGTGATAAATCGTCAAAAGTAATTTTACTAACTTTTTAGGTCTAAAACTTTCTATACGACAGACCCTTAGTTTTAGTAGCTCCTTCCCAGTAAACGAAAAAGGTGAGGATAATGGATCACATTCTAAGAACTAAGTAGATAAATTGGAATTAGTCTTTCTGGGAAAACAAAAAAGGACTATGAAAATGATATTGTATAAGGAGAAAAGATCTTACACAGGGTAATATATAATTATACCTTAAGAAATAATGTTTTCAGTGTTGAAAGCATTTTAAGAAAAAAGTTACATATGTATGTTTTTTTAAAGTTTAGGAATCCTAGGGAAAATAAAATGTTCTTAGGAGAAAGCTAATTTTTTGACTATGTCCATGAAATATTTCTTTTGGGAGTTTGATTAAATTGAAATCGTTTTAATTACTTCTATGGATATCAATTTGTCTTACAGATATGTGCATAATATACTCTCAGTGGTGTGATTTCTGTGCTATCAAAAGGCATAGACATATATGGAATGGGACTCACTGCTAAAAATTCTAATTACTTTTCTTTGGAGACCACAGGTACTAATTTTGCAATGTTTCCAGTGAGTCAGAAAAAGTCTCTGTTATTTAAATAATATAAAATAAATTATTCTGCTTTTTCCCCCCCTAAATAACACTATAATGTATGCTCCCTGAGGACAGGGAATTTGCCAATTTTATTCATGGATATATTCCAGGTACATAGAACATAAATAACTGTTGCATGAAATATTCCCAGCACATTAAGTACTTGCAGAATGAGTGGAACTGTCGTTGGGGTTTGTGTGTGTTATATGTGTATTTGAGAATGTTGAAAAGTGATGAGGCTGTTATTATCAAACTTGAAATAAATATTGAGGAGAGAATGTAAAACTAATAAAAACCAGAGTCAAACTTATGAATCAGTTAACTATGAAAATAAATGATCTATATTTCCTTGTTGCCTGGCTCCAGGACCCTTTCTGATCATCTCTGGTAAAGATTTTGAAGATACTTTTTTATGAAAGGGTGCAGGTGTATAGTTAGAAATTTAGCTGTTGCTCTAATTCTTATGATGTATTACAGTTGCATGCCACCTCCCAATTCATTTTCACTGAGGTAGCCACTTACAACTCTTTTTTCTGTTTACTCTGATGTTCATCTCCATATTTCTAAGTAATATGCTCATTATTGACAATTCTTGGTTTATACATACTAGGTATTTCCTACTGACTTTCTGTTATGTTAGTTGAGGATGTTATCTGTCATCTAATTACCACTTTCCTTCCTTATGACCCCACTCCAAAATGGGGAGATCAAAATATTTAAATCCGTGAACATATTTTTTCTTTGGGGTATTTTCCCACATCTTTCCACAGTTGTTTTCTTTGGAATGTTCCTTCATTTTCTCATCTGGAACCCCGTGGTCCCTGTTGTGTTTCTCTTCTTTGCCTTTACTGCTTTATTTTCTAGAACTGCCAAACTTACCTTGTAAAACTCCTGAAATAGTGTACATCTGAAGTAACTTTTTATGTCTGAAAGGGCTTCTGTAGTTGGCATGTACGTGGCTGATGACTTGGGTGTGGAGTTCAAGGTTAAAAAGCACTTTTCCTTCAGAAGGCTTTGCCTCACTGTATTCTGGCTTCCAGTGTTGTTACTAAGAAGTTTGATGTCATTCTGTTCTCATCTCTTTGTACATTACCTGTTTGTTTTCCTCTTCCTGGAATCTTCTTTTTATGCAGGAAGTTCTGAAATTTCATGGATCTTGTGCTTTTGGGTATTTTCTTCTTATTGTGCTGAATATTAGGAAGATATTCTAATTAACATGCTCATGTTTATTTTGTATGTGTTTTCCTCCCCCCTAAACTCCTTAGATATTTCAGCTCTCTAGCTGATCTTCAATATTCAGATATTTCCCCCACTTTTTCTTTTGCTTTCTTTTTGTTTGTATTTTTATTTTAATTTCTTTTCTTTTCTTTTTGAATTGGTGTATTTGTTTCCTTTGGGTAAATACTCAGTAGTGGAATTACTGGGTCATATTATAATTCTATTTTTAATTTTTCTTTTTTTTCTTTTTTTAATATAATTTATTGTCAAATTGATTTTGATACAACACCCAGTGCTCATCCCAACAAGTGCCCTCCTCAATATCCATCACTTGAAATATTTATTCTACTTAATCTTTCAGCCTTTCCTTTGAATACTTTTTTATTTCAGTATCACATTTAAAAAATTTTAATACCTCTTACTTCTCTGATTATATTTCTAGCGCATCTTGTTTCATAAACATAGTGT
>NW_026057584.1:91448380-91471381 GCF_023721935.1 Panthera uncia | reverse complement strand
TCTAAGTGATCGGCAGGACGCGTTGTGAGCCCCGCGTCCTCCTACGCAGCCATCTTCCGGAACCTCCCCATAAGAGACTCTGAAGTTTCAGGATGTCTGGTAGTTGGTATTTAAGTAGACATAGGCCATGGAATGAGGAAATCACCACTGAAGATGTCACCTTCTGGTGTGCAGGGCCATACTCTCTTGACAGATAAATTTAAAGACTGAAGAGATTTCCTGGCATTGAGCATCACTTCAGGATGTCAACAGAATCAGGATGATCTCCGCATCGATGCCCCCCAAAAAACACCGGGCACCAAGGTTTGGTTGAGCTTCCCTGGTTGACAACACTCTGTCTGCATCACCACGTATCACTTGCTTAGAAGTCCAAGCTTTAGCTACTCAGAGGATGCTTTTGCTCTGTAAAGGGCAGCTGAGGCTCCTCTTCAAGCTTTCTGGCAGGCTTGCTTAGCCACAGCAGTGGGCTGTAGCTGCCTTCATTCATCAGCGGTGGCCAGTAGATTCATTCACCATCTACAAGCCAGTAGATGCAGAGAGGTAAGCCAGTAGATGCAGAGAGGTAAGAGACATAGGATGTAAGGCTTAAGAAAACAGGCTATCCTGAATCTCACTACAGTGCGTTGTTCCAGGACATAACTGCCAGGGCACCTAGTTTACAATTCAGCAGTGGCAGTAGCAGCAGCAGAGTTGACATCTCCAGACTAATCACACCAAATGCTTTTCTTAGGAAATCCTCATTTGAGATTTTGCTCATAACTTCACATTGTATGGAGTTTGGGATGCTTCCTACACTGTTGCTACTTTTCGCTGTGAGACATTCCAGCTTCTCTTCCCCTTCCGTGAGTCCCTCCTTCCCTCTCCTCAGAGACCCCGCTCGCCCCACAGGCGGCCGCCGCCGCAGCTCTCGCGCCCCCGAGCGAACAGTCCTGAGTTGACTTTAATAAAATTAATTAAAAATGTTTAGGTTAAGGAGATTAATTGAGATAAGAGGTTAATACCTAGTGTCCAGTGAAGCACATAGTGAGATAATGAAACTATGAGCAGTAGAAAATACTGTTTACTCTGCCCTTTCAAAAAATATATTGTTTTTGTTCTTTTCCAAGTAAAAGATACTGCAGTGGGAAAAGATTCCCTGCCATTTGTGAAATCCTTGGAGTGGGGGTAGGGGAATAGAAACAGAAAAGAAGGAAGTATGCTGAGGAAGAGGGGGCCTTTGGGGGTAGAGAGAAAGAAGCATGTCTCCATGGACTGGACGGCTAATATAATGTGTTTTATCTCCAAGCCCACTGCACTGGGAGGCAGAGTTCCTTGCAAGTTCTTGCTTCCCTGGGTTGGTGTCTTGGTTTCTATGCAGTTGTATAGGTGAGAATGTTAGCATTGTATGAGTAATAGAACTGATCATATCAGAAAATGAGAACTAGCCAGGGCACAAGTGAAACAGAAGTAAGAGCTTATTGGGATAGTTCTAGGGTTTTGTTTGGTTTTGTTTCACTATTTATTGTCTTTTTTTTTTCAGTTGCAGCGTTCAAAAAATAATAAAAAAGATTAAAAACACACAACTCAAAGCCTCCTGAAAGTCCTGATAAGGCACTTGCTGCCTTTAATGTGAAAACACCTGGCATTGTGTGAGATGTAATAATAGAGAGCTCCATTTAAACATTTAATGTTGACAAACCTGGCAGGTTCGCCCCACCTAGCTGAGTGAGACGTACGTTGGTTCCTGGGTTGGAGGATTGATCAAAGAAATGGAGCTTTGTGTCTGCATCTTGATTATGGAGGCATAACTGAAAAATGGCAGATCTTTGTAGCTCAGTTTGATGCATTTCAGCACAGTGTTTATAAGGAACTGAAGGCTACAGAGCAACAAAGAGATAATAGTTATAGAGCATTCCAGTGCTAGTCCAGGGAAATACATGTGCTGAAATGAAATACATTCATCCTTTTATTGAGACCACTGCCAATCTAGGGTCAGAGTGGTATGCAAAATTAGGAAGTATAAATTATGACAAAAGCCAAGGGGCCATACTTTGTTTACTATGTAAAAAGTGAATCCATATGTTTCCCTGGATTTTAAGGCTTTAATTTTGTTTAAGAAATGGCTGGACAAATTAGACTAATATCCCCAGGGATTTATTTGTCTTCAGGCTCCAATAACATTGAATACTATTGAATCATTCACTTACTGTTACTAAATATTTACACTGAGCTAAGATATGGCGCTTTTAAGATATGATATAAGATGCAATTCCACATTAAGGCGTTAAAAATTAGTTTATGCATCATGCATGCATACATAGACACGCAGGCGCACGCGCACGTGCGCGCACACACACACACACACACGCAAGAAAACAGAGTAAGAGAGGTCAAAGCCTTTCTTGGTCAGTATCAATACAATAATACAGAAAATAAACCTTGTAGGTTTTTTTTTCAGAAATGGAGGGCACATATGTTGCTAATGGTCAGAGTATTTTTGAAGACTAAGAAGAAATTGATGCAAATTAGAAATTTGATGATTCTTGAAGGGATAGACACTATCTAAGGAGAAAGGAAGAGGAAGCTGAACCCCTGTGGAAAGAGGTTGCAAAAGAAATGAACAAAAACACAGTTTTCACTGACAAGAGAATGTTTGGCTCCTATCAGACCACAAATCACATTCTAGGAAAGCTCTCAGTTCATGGCCTCTATAAAAGGAATGTAACCTGAGCTTGATCTTTGCTATTGAGGAGGTGATACCGTTTCTCTCTTACGGACTTAAGGGAAGAACACACAGAGAGAAAGAGGCTGTATTATGGAAACTTGACATTATGCCCAGTGAGTATTTATTGTGCATGATGCCAATAAAGGGTAAATAAAGTAGACAACTTCAGTTCCCGAAAAGAGATTAACACCTGCTCCTAATTGAAATGAGCAAAATCCCTGCAGGATCAGCCTCCTTCTCGAGAAAGCCTGAAGCTAGTGCCACAAATAGTTCTAAGCTTATTTTACCAATGCAGGAGTGAGAGTGAGGTGGCTGGTTTTAGTGGGACTCCTGCCACTCCACTGAGCACACAAGAAGTCGGCGTTGCCCGAGTCATACTTTCATTTCCAGCCATATACCACAGGAGCTGTTGGAGAAGAGTTAGAATAAACAGCAGCTCAATTTAATTTTAGTAGACCTTAGAGTATGAATAAAGGACTTGGGAATGATTTTAGTGTTTTTTGCTATCTCCAGTAAAGTATGACATAAGTTTTCCTTACCCGAGTAGCTTGTTTAAGTAACACTATATTCTCATAAAGACACTTTTCTTTCTTTCTCTCATTTTTTTTACTGAATTGATCTCTTTGATAGGCAGTGTTTCTGTGTATATTAAGTATAATTAATAATAATATAAGCCACTAGAATCACTTTGATGGCTCAGTCAGTTAAGTAACTGACTCGATTTCAGCTCAGGTCATGATCCCAGGTTTGTGGGATGGAGCCCCCGTGAGGCTCCATGCTGAGCATAGAGCCTGCTTGGTATTCTCTCTCTCTCTCTCTCTCTCTCTCTCTCTCTCTCTCTCTCTCCTCCTGCCCTTCCCTCACACTCCCTAAAATAAATAAATACTAATGATAATAATGAAAATAATAATAATGCCACTAATAATTTACTGAGCCATTTTTTTTCTGTGAGTATATGCATTTTTTCTTTTAATTTATTTTTGTCCGTTTTATATACTCCCCAGAAGAAATGAAATGATACAGAGAGACGATGATGGCAAGCAACAGGTCCCGTCCATCTCATGCTCCATTTAGTATCCCACATCTCAAACACAACCACAACAACTTTTTAACAGTTGTTTTGTGTTTTTCTCTGTCTCTTTATTTTGACTGGGTGAGCCTCCACATGGTTCACAAATCATAACAACATGCAAAGATATATATAACAAAGAGAATCCTCATGCTCACGCCCCTGCTCCCATCCACCTCCCCCACCTCCTGTCCTGCCACTGGGAGCCATTGTATTAGTTTCTTATCTCCATCCATTATGTCAATGCAAGCAAGCACAAGTATATATTTGTAGTCCTCCTCCCTTTCTGATGTTTACCTCCTGACTCTAAATAATATATTTTCCACATATCATTCATAAATATCTTCACTTGTCAATGTAAAATGCCCATTCCTCGATTCCCTCTTGTGAAAGCAACGAACCTGAACCCATTTACACTAACTCCTGTCTCGACTCCCAGATGGTGGGTGTTCTGTTGGCAGGTTACATTAGCACTTTGAATTAATCTTTTTAGAGCTTTGTTTCTGTTTTCATTTATATTTAGACTGGCACTCTGCCCACCTGCGTTGTCAGATGAGGACATCCAAGCCCCCGCTCTTTCTCTATCCCCTTACATCTCCCCTTCTTTGTCTACTTTGTCTTTACCTTATGGTCACAAAAGTGATATCATGTGCATTCTGTTCCATGGTCAAGTTCAGTCCTCCATGTTTGGCTTATATATTATTTCTATTCTAAAGTTTTAAAACTAAGAAATTGTTTTTATTTTGTTAATTATCTAAATTGATGAGGTCTGATGTCATCCAGATTCTTCTCCATTCTTGGGTAATTCTTCCTCTTCTTCCATAACCATTATTGTCTGTTCTCTTACTTCTATGAAGTATTTGAAAACTGGACAACCTTTGTGTTTGCACATTGGTTGTTTTATGTACAATTGGTGGACTTTTCACCTAAATTGTCATCTTTTCGTCAGCTCTGTGTTTCTTTTTAATTCATTATTTTCTTGTTAATTTTGTCTCCTCTAATTTCTATTCTCTCCTTCTATAAGGTCAATTGATTGTCTGAACTTGCTACACTGGTGTTTTGTTCTGTCATAATTTTTCTCAAATGGCCTGTCCCCATGTAGCTTTGGGTCCATTACTGATTATTTCAGTGCCTCAATTTATCATTTGAAAATGAAGGCTATAGTGCCTCTCACTGTTGTTATTAGGAAACTCAGCACTGGCTATCTCATGCTATTAAGCTTTACGCACACTGCATTTATGTGCTTTATGAGGAACTTATGAGAAACAGAATTTAAAATGCAAAAAATGTTGCTGAGTTCTTTCCTGTTTTTCTTCTCAGCATATCACTATTTTAGAAGATAATAAATGTGGTTTTTAGCCCTCTGTATTCATAAAACAAGTAAGCAGGCAAGAAAACAACAACTTGATTGTCATCTTCTGAGACTTTAGTTCTTCTAAATGACTTTGAATTAGTTGACTGTAGTATTTTCGTCCCAAGTATGAGCATTCATTCTCAGCAAAATGATGGAATTGAAGTGTTCTCTTGTTAATGCTAGTTAGTTTATTTGGCCTTTGCCTTCTGTCACATTTTGTTTACTCCATCTCATCACTCCACATGTTCAAAAGAGATACCTACCGATTGTTTAAATATTCTAAAATTCTTTTTATTATCAAAATGTAAAGCAAATGTAAATGGTTTTCGATGACTTTTGTTTCCCACTATGTTCATATATTGCCCTGTATTTTCCTGTTCCTTTTGTAGAATATCACAGATTTGATATATTACCCTGAATAAAATGCTTTCCAAAAAAATTTATCAGATGTGTTCGTTCTGAAAAGAAATCAAGTGTCACTTGAGTTGATGCTGATGGTGAGACACTTTCTTGGCATTCATCTTTCATTGGTTTCTGGTATTGCTGTTTTCTTGGACTAGTGAAGAAGTGTTTTGGTCTCCAGGTCAAGAGAGCTGAAGTCTGCTTTGGCTCTGCCTCTGGCTGGGAGACCTTGGGAAAATAGCCTCAACTCCTTGTCTCTCTCTTCCTTGTCTATAAAAGTAAAAACAGAACCTCAGTATTTTCTGTTCTGAAATCCTATAGTTCTATTGTTTAGCATAGAACTAAACAACTTACTCTTTCCAGGAGGCACTGATGTTGTCTCTTCACATTGACAGATGTCCAGATTCCACTCGGCCAGAAACAGTGCGTCCTTGTCTTCTCCCGTGCAAAAAAGACTGTACTGTGACAGCTTTCAGTGAGTGGACGCCCTGCCCAAGGTCATGCCAACCAGGTCGGTGCATTCTGTTTCTTAATGCTTTCCTTCCCGACCACCTGAATTGTCTTCCCCACTGCTAAATAAATGAGAGATTGTAGAATGGGAACATCTTTCTTTTCCATTTGCGTGTCCCCCTGTGAAACAAGGTTGGTAAAATTTGTAAATGAAGTCTTGGATTTCCAGATCCACCAGAACGTGGCAGGGCAAACCTATTCAGTTACTGCGTGCCAAAAATTTCACTGTAGCGCTTTGCAGAAATGTTTATCCTCTCTTAACCTTGTTGTGGTGTTTTGAACAGCCATTCAAATATGGTTCCTTATAAAGCCTCAACACCATGGCAGTTTCTTTGTGGCTCCTGTGTGCTGGGAGTCTGACTGTAGGGATCTTTATTAGACTATAGGGCCTTAAGCACTGTGCTTACATCACTGATAAATGTAAGTCTGTGGAAGAACAAGGGCAGATACATGAAAAGTTTTGAATCGGTACAAAAATTGGCAACATAAGATTTGTGTTTCTTTACTATAAATATTGATACTTTCATACACCTGCGTGTATTTGGATGGCAGTGATCCAGGATACTTAATACCAAAATCCTAAAAAAACACACAGGAGCTCTTTGGTAGAATGACCCTCTGTCATGGAACAGGTCTTTACTCCCAGCACATTGCACTCCCCTGATGAGCTAGTCCATGGGTCGATACCAGTACTCCTAGTCCAAAATCTCCATTTCTACAGAAGATATAGAATTAGTAATTTGGTTCTTATACCCATAGTCTTATACCCTAGCCTTTGTCCTCTGGATCTTACCATTGCCATAGTTAGAAAAGGCAAATCCAAGAAAAGGAAGGATGCATAGAATCGTAACCCTAGTGCCCAGAGTAAATTGGGTTTCACACACATATCCTAGCCTTCTCTCGGTAGTCATGTCTTCTCAAACAAGACAAGGCTATATTAGCCTTCTGGAAGAAGGGACAAGGAAGTACTGTATGCAGTTCTGGAAGGGGAGAACCTGACACAAAAGTTGAGAGCATTCATACCTTTCCTTGGGAAATTCCATCCCTGCGCATCTAGGATCCCCTAAATGTTCTTTGACTCGCAAGTCGTCATGGGAGTGATGTGAAAGTATGACCAACACAGACATAGATCTGCCAGATACTTCAAACCCACTCTTAGTGACTGGCAAAGGGATAGTGACAGCTAATGAAGATTACTATTATCAGTGTCTTATAGTGCAGCGGTGGGGAACCTGCATAAGGTTTTCATAACTGTGCCATTTCATCTTCTTAATGATATTTTGTCATGAAATTAATATAGTTGTATCCAGTGAGCTTTCTTATGGGTAGAATTACAAATAAATATTTTGAATATGAAAGAGCTTTGAAAAATACAGTGGAATAATTTTATGATCTTTTAAGGGATGGAAACAACAGGTTCTTCCAGGAACTTTTGCAAACTAATTATCCTGAATGGGGATACAAAGTAAGGGAATTGAATGAACAGGGTTTGTAGAGAAACCAGGAGAATGCCGTTTCCAGACAGAGTGGGACAGAAAAGCTATGATCTCTCTGAACCATTTGAAAGGCAGCATCCAGGAGGCTGACTTTTGGCACTTTAATGGTAATGTACTTGAAAAAATGTCCAAAGATAAAAAAAAAAAAAGAGAGAGAGAGAGAGAAAGGTATTGGAAAAATGCAAGAAAATAAAATAATATATGATGAAGGAGTTTTATTGAGATTCAGCTGTTTCTTTTAGTTTCTTCCTCATGAGAGATTAGCATAATTCCTCTGTTAAGTGATTATAGGAAAGGAAAGACTGAATTAAAAAGAAGACCCCACTGGCAGCCAGATATTGGTGTTGGAGCTGTCAAGGTCCCCTGACAGGGAGGGAGACATATTCGTTTTGTTGAGCCAGTGCACTCTAGTGGCCAGAGAATATTTCAGAGACTGCTCTTGCATGTATTCTGCCATCAAGAAGATTCCCTGCTGCCTGAGAATCTTCTAGCACTGGCTAAGGATGGAGGCATCATAGAGCATGTGAAATAATTGCTCTTCCAGCAATTTTAAATTTACTTCAATTTCCGGAAATTCAATTAGTTATTTAAATGGTTGGCATTGTAATGAAAATAGTTCTAAGCCTCTGTGGTCCTTTTTCTGCCTCCAATTTTTCAAGCCTAGATAATTCTTTTCACAGCCTGGCGGTCAGGGGACCTAGAGGAGCAAAGATTCAATTTTCAGATTTATTCCAACTTTCCACTCCAATCCTGTTTACCCTCATGTTTAGTTTATACCTTGGGACCAATATATTATTAAATAACCATGGCTTAATTAGGAGGGACTATGTGAGGGAGGATAATATTAAAGGGAATTGTACCTCTAAACCTGTGGTTCTCAGACTTTATTGTCTCTGAATCACCTGGAAGCATTCCAAAATGCCTATTTTCAGCTCCAGAGCTAGAAATTCTGATTCATTAACTATGGGACAGTTCTCAAAAATGTGAGTTGTAAGAAGCTGCTCCTGAATGGTAATGCACTCTATTTCTGATGATAACAAACAAACAAACAAACAAAAACAATAGATCCATAAACAATCACTGCTTGAACTCCTGACATAATGGCCTATGTTCAGCTTCTTAAATGCATCGTGCTCTTCCCAGCGGAACAGTTGTAGAATGTGATGGCTAAGAACACAGATGCGGGAGCCAGATAGGCAAGACTGAGTTTCAAAGTTTGCTCTGTGATGGGAACACATTGCTTCATCTCTCTGTGCTTCAGTTTCCTCGATTGAAAAACAGGGTTAATAGTCACGCCTACATATATGGAAATCACTTAGAGCATGATTGGGTCATGCTTCAGGATTGCCTGAAGTGTCCAACGTTATTTGCTTAATGATGGCAACAGTTTTCTTATTGTTGCATGGAGTAAGCATTGGGCAAGCATTTCCTTAGCTGCCCTGAGCCTTTGCACCTGTTATGTGTGAAGCTGACACTGTATTCAGATGCCCCTCCTGTTTTGACCCTGTGCATCCACAGGGACCTGCATTAGCAGCTTTCCCCCAGGAATGCTATTCTCATGTCCTAGATCTCCCAAATGTGTTAGGCTGTCCCCAGTTCACATCATTAAGTAGATCATCCCACGGCATCCTGCACATCCCCCTTTATGACACCCTCATCTTTCCATGGCAATATTGACCTTGCTAGAAGTCCATGAATGCCAGGACCATTTCTGTCATCTTCACTGATAGATCATCTAAACCCAACACAGTATGGGGCATAGTTGTCAGTCAATAACTATTTTTTTGAATGGACAAATGTCCTGTAAAGAGAGAGAATGATGTGACTTTGAATCCAGGCAGGATATTCTCTGTCCTTGAGAGTGTGCTTCAAAATGTACTTTGGATAATGGTGCTCTTGAATAATACTTCTCAAACTTAAATGCTCATACATATCCCCTGAGAATCTTAGTAAATACAGATTCTAATTGAGTAGACCTAGATGGGGTCTAGAATTGTACCTTAATGTAAGCTTCCAGGTAATAACTATATTTTGGTTCCAAAGCTCCAGTTCAGGGTGGGGTTCATTAGAAATTTTTGAGCAAGACAGTGACATGGTCAAAGTTGTAAAGTGAAAAGCATAGCCTAGGAACAGATCAGCAGGTGGGGACACAGGTGAGGTACTGTGTAGGGTGGAGGGAGGAGAAGTGGTTTAACCTAAACTGAGAAGTCTGGAGAAGCATGGGCCAGAGCAAGTGGTGACCTTGGCTAATGAAGAAGGAGGAGCTTTTCTTTTGCAGGTGTGATTTCATATTGGGTCATCAAAGTTAAGAATAGTTTATATTCGTGGTCTCCAAATTTGACTACACAGCGGAATCACCTAGAGATCTCTAGAATACACTTTTATTTATGTTTGGGTTCTACTTTAAGACATTATGACTTAATAGTTTCCATATGATCAGGGAATCACTGGGTGATATGAACTTCAAACCAAATCCATTTGAAACCTCTCAGAGAGCCAAGGTGGATTCAGGGGCCTGAGTGTACCAGGAGTGATTTGTGCCTTAGCAATGGCTGAATTGTGTCAGCTTTTATTTGGTCTTGCCTGGGTTCATGAGCTAAATCCTTATGACTTCAAAGTATTCTCAAGCCATGAACGATCTCTAGCTAGTAGTCAGCCACTACTCCAGCCTTCATACTTCTCCTCACCTGAGTCTCTCCTAAAATGATTAATGATTGTCACACATTCTTCTAAGCAAATCAGATATTTGTCAAGCTGTGGCACTGTTGTGCCCTTTCTGATTTTTAAGCCCCAGTAATAAATTAGCCAAATGATCAAGAATCATCCTTTGGTACTTTCTTGCTGTTTTCTTTAATTCTTCCTTCAGTCTATAATACAAAAGACTGCCTGAAGTATCCAACGTTATTTGCTTAATGATGGCAACAATACAACCTCTTATTGTAGAGGTTCTCAGCCCTGTGGAGCTTTTTTTCCCCCAATGCACTGATGTCTGAGATTCATCCTAGCCCATGTTAGTCAGAATCTCTTCATGCTGAAGGGACATTGGCAATATTAAAACTCTCCTAAAGTGACTCTTAATTAGTGGGCAGGGATGAGAAACATTTAGTGCTTTATACTTTGCAACATGCCTTCACATACATGTTAACCTGTTTTAGGAGATCATTGATAATTGTTTGTCTGGGTGTTGTTGGGAATTAATCTTGGTCACTGCTCTTATAACCATCACACTTCATGCTTTTCCTTTAAAGTCAGAAACCAATACTGATTTTCCAGGATTTCTCTTAGGTTATCTTTAAATGGATGCATTTTATATTTTAAACATTGAATTATATGAAATTTCAGATGTGTACATAAATTAATACAATGTTAATGCAAAAGGTTAATGATCAATAGAATGTGCGCTTGTGTTACCATCACCAGGTGAAAACAATCACCAAATTATGGCCACTCTCATTTTCCCCATGCTACCATTGTCCCCCTTTCCACCACCCCACCCATGGATTATTTTGGAATAATTCCCAAACGTGTACACCACTTCCATAGAAGGGAAATACATAGGAGGTAAAGCTGTTGGACTGGAAGATAACATGTATAAATAGCTCTTATTATAAATTCCTAGAAACCATGGAGCTAATGATTAATTATTTTTCAGTATCAATAATTAAAGCCTGAGGGAGCTCCTTTAACTTTCATCTCTAAGGGGCAAGCTGGAGAGCAGTGTTGTGGAAACAGGAAGGCCACAGGCAAACCACTGCCGGGAATTGGTAGGAAACTTCATCTGGTGGTAGCCTTTGTTCCTGTTCAAACCCCTGGAGATAGGTCTTGAGGTTTTTTAGATTCAAAGGCAGTAATTCTTTTTAAATACCAAGGTAGTGTAGCGTAGCAATTAAGTGCATGGACTCTCAAATCCCATCTTTGCCGTAGAAGTCACTTTAGACTCCCTTTAAACTTGCTGTGTTTCAATTTCCTCCTGTACAGAATGAGAGAATATCTGCAGCTACTTCCTAGAGTGGTTATAGGGATTAACTGAGAACAGGACACATTAAAGAATGTCAAGTACATGGAAATTTATTATTATTATTATTATTATTATTATTAATATCTAAGTCCCTTAGGAACAGGGAACTTGTCTTTTATTATGTTGGTGTCCTGCAACATCTAGACATCCTGTGTGAGTATGATGGTGCTTGTTTCATGTCTGTGCTTTTCTTGGACAGGTTATAAAATCTAGAGGGCAGTTGTCTTCTGATTTTATTAATGAACTTGCAGTGCTTAACACCAGAGCTGGCATAGGAAGGACATTCGGTAATTGTTGTTGAACGAATGAATAAATGAATTCTGCATCTTTCCCACAACTAGTTAAAATTCCTAAAGATTTTGCTTCCATTAAGATGAAGCCATAGCATTAACAGATCCACGCCAATTATGGGAAAAGATATTGGTCAGTTATAATGTCAGATAAGTAAAAAAATCACCTGTTCTGGAATCCAGAATTTCTCCCACTCGGATGCACATGAACACCACCCTCTCCCTTCACTTACCCCTTTCCAGCACGCATCGTTCCCTGTTTCTCCCTACAGGAGAAATACTTTTGTCTACCTGAGAAGTGGTGGATGGATTACTAATTTACTCCCAAATAATGAGGAGGCCTTGGACACTAGTCCCCAAAATGGTGTTGAAGGCATCGTGATGCTCTACTGACTTTCTTTAAGAAAGTGACTTAACCTAAATTTCAGTTACCACCTATGTAAATGTTTCATGTTGTTTATTTCCAAGTGTTTTTGAAATACTAAAATGAAATAAGGAGTGTATGTCACATACATGTCCCAAGCTCCAGCCTCAAAATGCAGAGCATAGGTTCTTTTTGTTTTTTACAGGCTCCACTGGGGGTGACTTTCCCCCTTTGGTCTATAATTTAAAGCCTATAGATGTAGATGTAGATCAATGTAGACCAATACAGATCACTACATTGCCCTTGTACTCAATAAATATTCCTGAAAATGTAGTAGGAGGAGTGACAAACATTTGGGCTTGTGGAGATTACAGTTCTCAATCATTCATATTCCTGCCAAACTGAGTTCTGCTGGTAAAAGTCATAAAAGACACTTTCTCTCAATTCATGGGGGAAAAAATAATTGATAAAATTCTCTTAAGGATTTGGAATTTTTTGCTCTCTTGTTTGTTTTTGTTTTTTTTTGGTTTTTTTTTTTTTGTTTTTTTGTTTTTTTTGTTTTTTTTTTGCTTTTCCTTAAAATTTGGCACCTTCTGCCTGATTCTTTAAAACCCAGTATGAAGTGGATTTGACTTCGCAAAAAAAAAAATCAGGTTTGGCAACAACAGAAATTAAGAACATTCTGGGGTGCCTGGGTGGCTCAGTTGGTTAAGCATCCAACTCTTGATTTCGGTTCAGGTCACGGTCTTGTGGTTTGTGAGTTTGAGCCCCATGTCGGGCTCTTGACAGTGCAGGGCCTGCTTGGATTCTCCCTCTCTGCCTCTCTCTGCCCCTCCCCTGCTCATGTTTTCTCTCTCTCTCTCTCTCTCTCTCTCTCTCTCTCTCTCTCTCTCCCTCTCAAAAATAAACATTAAAATAAGAAAAAAAAGGGGGGGGAAATATTTCATCAGAGCCCCTTGACCATTTCCTAACATGGAGGAACACCACTGTGCCATAGACAACCTGCTGCTCAGAGGTTGGCACGCAGCTGGCACTACCCACCCCTCACCTTGAGAGGAAATATTAGGAAAGTGTTCTTAGTCCACACTCTTCCTCCTATCCCCAACTCCCAGCTCTTCCGCACCAGAGTTGATGTACAGCTACCAGGACCTGGAGTTCACAGCATCACCAGCTGGGATTTTCCTTCACTTGCTACAGTGGCCCCAGGAGGTAGGTGTAATCATACATGACTATAGAGGTGAGGAACCCCAGCTCAGAAATATGGAGTAATGGGTCCATGGTTACCCAATGTGCATGGCCGAGGCAGAGCCAGAGTGGAATCCAGATTTCTCAGACTCCAGCGCCTGCCTGTTTTATCTCAGAACAAGTTATTTCTCATATCAATAGGCACACTCATTTTGCTTGTTTATTAGCAATTCAAGAATTTGCAGCGTGGGACTCTCAAACCTGTGACACAGGCTTGGCACATTACAGAACTATCACACATTGCTTTCACATATGCTGTTTCCTTGACAGTTTGGTGAAAAAGGAACAGCTGTTCCATTAGTCCTGCTCCAGAGAGGAGGCAACGGAATTGTCAAGGGAAGCACTCCTGGTCACCTGATCCAAACGGAGCAAAGAGCAGGTGAAGATACCCAATTTACATGAAACTTGCTACATTGCCTTGTCTGGTGAGCCCATACAGTAGTAGGCAAAAAAAGCTAGACAAGGTCTGACTCTTATCACTAAAAGGCCAAAACATCCACATGCTTTTGCTTTATCTCACTGCCTCTTCCTGTCGAATTAATAAAAATTATAATTTATTGCTATCCATCATCCTGTTTAATTTTTATCTCAGCCCTATATGGAAAGAACTGTTATTTTTCCATTTTACATATGAGAAAATAGAGACCCAGGGATAGGACTCAAGATTGCAAAACTAATTGAGGGCAAAACCACATGGAAGCCTAGGCTCTTACTCACTCATTCAGCAGTAAACATGTGCTGAATAATCAGCGTGTTGCAGCCCTTCTGCTAGGTACTGCATGCATATATGTAGACTGGTGAGTGAAACAGACACAGATCAATCCATTTCCATTGTGGAGGGTACAGTCTACTGGAGGAAGATGGAGCCACTGAACCCACAATTACCTAAATACCAATTGTAGTATGTGCTGGGCAGATGAGACTGTTGTGAGAGAAAGTAGTAAGGGAAATCAGATTTCCGCTCTGTCTAGAATATCTTTCTCCTTATCTCTATTGCTTGCAAAGATCTTACCAAGGTATAAATCCTTGCCTCCTCCACAGAATTTGTCCTGATCCTTCTGCTGGAAACAACCACTCCTCCCTCTTGGGTCTCATAACCCTGTCTAACTTGCTTGCATTCTAACTATCCGTAAAGGTATTTTGTGTTCCTCTGAAGGGATGTGAAATCTTTGAAGGCTAGAACCTTTTTCTGCCTTCATTCCCAAAAGTGCCTAAGTAATAAACTTAAGATGGAACAGAACTCAGTAAATCTGTACAAAATAAACAGATGCCAGTTAGAAGCAACCTACTTAGGCAAAGCTAGCAAACTGCTAAGAGGAAATTGATATGCCTTTACAACTAAATTTCTTTTCTAAATGTTTCCATGGCTCACTGCAAGAACATGCACAGTGATGTTGGCAATACAAGATGTGGGACTTAGGGGCACTTGGTTAGCTCAGTCCATTGAACATCTGAATTCAGCTCAGGTCATGATCTCACAGTTCGTGAGTTTGAGCCCTGCATTGGGCTCTCTGCTGTCAGCACAGAGACTGATTCAGATCCTCTGTCCTCCTCTCTCTCTGTCCCTCCCCTGTTTGTTCTCTCCCTCTGTCTCTCTCTCTCTCTCAAAATAAATTAATTTAAAAAAAAAGAAGATGGGGGACTTAGAGAATCTGATTTATCTCTGGTTTCCTGGCAAACATGATTAAAAAGAATTCTTTATCCTTTATAATTGTTTACACATTCATTTACTAATTCACTCATTCATATGTCCATCAGTCTGTTTGTTTATTATTATTTTTAATGAAGTTATATGAGTATCTCCTGGGAACCAAAGCCTATTCAATCGCTATTTCTTAGAAGGCATTTCCTGCTGCAACTTCCCATTCCAACAGAGGTCACCAACTGAGGCATTATGTCCATAGGAAATGAAGTAAAAGGTTTCATGTTTTTTTTCTTTTTAAATAAAACCCAAGGGCATAATGTTGAAATCCAAAACTGTGTTCATGTGCAGTCTTGCAGTGGCCCAGATTGGCCCAAGGGTAAAACAATAATTTGAGTAGTTTCTGAAAATGTGGCCCATACACTTCCAGCTCAGAGTGACTGGGGATGCTTGTTAAAACCCTAAGAGATTCTGATTTTGAGGTCAAGCCTGGGCCCTCAAAATCTGCATTTTTAAAAAATGTTTATCTATTTATTTTGAGAGAGAGAGTGAGCATACAGCAGCGGGAGGGGGAGAGAAGGAGAGAGGGAGAGAGAGAGAGACAGAGAGAGAGAGAGAATCCCAAGCAGGCTCTGTGCTGTCAGTGCAGAGCCCAATACTGGGCCCAAACCTATGAACCATGAGATCACTACCTGAGAAGAAGTCAAGAGTTGGACGCTTAGCTGACTGAGCCACTCAGGTGCCCCCGAATCTACATTTTTAAATACACTGCCTTAGTAATTCTAAGACACATTAAAGTTTGAGAACAACTGAACTATAGGATCATTTAATTTAATCATTAGCCAATGAACAATTTAAGAAATGTATAACTTGCATCTAGTGTATAGTTCTAATCATCTGTTTTGGTTTTCAAGGATCAAAGGCTTTTAAGCTATAGTTGGTTAAAACGACTTGTTGGAAAATTATAACAAGAAAACTCACAGATAGCCAAAAATAAGGAAAAAAAAAACTCTCCATGGAAGTCATGGGAACTAGAAATGCCAACAAGACCTGGCACTTATCTGCAGCTTCAGGGCCAGCATGCTTCCTCCTGTCTCTGCTAATCTGTGTGCGCCTACTGTCTGCCTCTTCTAATGAGCCTTCTCTGAATCTGTACACTGTCATAACTAGCAGATACAGAGCCCCAGAATGGCTGTCCCAGCCTTGACTCTACCACACTTTTTTAAGTCAAGCACCAAACGTGGACAGAAACTTCCCTTCTGGCTCTTTATTCAGGTTACCAAGAAAGAGAGTCTGATGGCCCCATTTGTGTCAGGCCCTCAGCCACTTCAGCAGCATGTGGACAAGCCTCCTCAAGTCAGGACCCATCTGAAAGGGGAAGGGGACAGTTTGCAGAAAGGTAACAGGAACTGGGTTTGGAAGTTTCCCTCTCAGATGGAGCAGTGATTGTTCCCCAAAGAGACTGGCCTCTCCAGGAGGCCCACGCTCAGCCCTTTGGGAGAGAATTCAGAACGTGACTCCTCCCCTCACTTCTGTTTCAGCAAGTCTGTCTCTGTTGTTGGCCGAACTGCAAGCAGAGGCATGGTAAGACCTACCTGCCTGCTTCCAGCACAAAAGCCATCCTCTTATCACATCAGAGTTGGTTTGGAAAGAGAGTGATTTACATTAGATAGAAATACAGAAAAGGAAAATGAAGCCTCAGGCACATAAATACAGTAGAATTGTATATTCATGTAGACTAGAAACTTGTAGAAGAGAGAAAGCACTCACCCTGAGTTTGATCTGGGCCAGAGGTTTTACTTCAGACAAACAAAATATGTAGTCCGTGTGTACTTGAATTCTTACCAAAATGTACAGGCTGTAATTTCTATCAACAGTCTATCATACACAGTGTTGTATTGGTCATCTTATAAAATAAACTAACATACCAAACAAAGTCAAATAAGTAAAAGCAAACAAAAATTTTAAAATGTAGATTTGATGCATGAGGTTCTGTTCCTTACATCTGAAATCCACCCTTACTCATAACTTCTTCGTTTGCATGTAATACCTGCTATAAAGCACTATTAATCTCTCACTCAGTAGTCAAGCTACATTACCATAAATAAATCCTGTGGCTCACATGGATATTCATAATGATTTATTGTTAGCCATGGTGGCAAAGAATCTGTGTTTCTTTGGATGTGAATGCTCTTCTTTTCAAACTGTTAAGTTCTGGCTGGTTTCTTTCCCATATCTCTAGAATTCTCTGCAGATTTTACAGTGCATCACAATATAACTTTTATTTGCCTGTAGAGGTAAATAAGCTGCCTTTCAGAAACCAAGGTACCCGTTCTAATTAGGAGTTTATTCTTAGACTTTTCAGTATGCTTCCTATGAGGAAATAGAATAAATTAGTTTTGATTTCAGTAGGGTGTTACTTTAAGTTTATTAAATAATTTTCTACAAGTAAAAAAAATACATTAATTATTTTTCACTTCCTTGGCTTTGATCCTATTTTAGTATGATTCTAAATTAGAGTGTGGTTTAAGGAGGCTTTTGACTCATTGGATTAGCTAACATGATGGTAGATTTATAAACTATTTAATTTGTCTTACTATAACAAACCTGAAAGTTAAAGGTGGAACTAAATGTTGGGATCTTAATATGTCAGTTAGGAACTCCAGGTTTTATAAGAACATCAAATGATTTTGTATGGTAACAAATCAAGAAGATATTAAATTCATGCTCAAAATGAAATAGATTGCTCATGATTTAGATGAACAACTTTTAAGTGTTCCTTAATAGAAAAAAATCATCACTGAATATTCTGTTAATCTCTTAAAATTCCTTCAAAATTAAGTTGCTACATGGAGATAGTTCAGATAGACTATCTACTGATTGGCATGCTTTCAGTGATTAGGAGTAAAGTATCCCCAAATAAGTATTCTAGGAACGATAGATTCTTTGCCATTTGAGGTATTTTCAAGTTAAATTTAATTTGCTGATTCCTAAAATATGCTTATAATAACTTTATTTAGAAGCCTTACAAATGATAACCAAAGAAGGCCACATATACAATGACAGGTTCTGTGGGAAGTGTGCTCATTTCTAACATGAGCCAACAATATCCTCTTCTGCTGCTGGATGACCACATGCTTTTTGAGCTGATATTTGATTATATTCAGTTTAGCACTTAATTATATTATCTCTTGAGCTTCTCTCTAATTTGTTCATGTGTAGTGGAAAGAATCTAACATCTGTATGGTGCACCCCTGGCATTGCTCCTTAGCTGTGTGCTAATTTTAACTAAAATTTAGTAAACCTTTCTGAAACTCTATATGTTCATCTGTAACATAAACATAACATGTAGTGTCTATAAGACAATTTACTTCCTAGGGTTTTCTTATCCTACATGAAGAGGCTGGCTCAGCAGTAGTTGCTCTGTATGTGTTAATTCCCTACTTGCCCTCCATTTTGTATTTCATCATCCCTGAGTAAGCTGTAGGATCCATGAGTACTCAGGCTCAAGCTATAAAGTTATTAATTTTATAAACAGAAGATAGAAATATATTAAATGTATGTTTTGAGTGAAAATGAGAGAAAGCAAGAAAGAGACTTTCCTCTAGAAGGAAAATAATAGAAGTTTATTAAACATATGTTGTTACACTGCATGGAACATGAAATACCATTATACGTGATCAACAGGCTCATGTATGATTTTGGAATTTAAGGAAGTCTGCCTTTTCCCCACCCACTTTTTTCCCCCCATCCAAATTTGGAAACAATGGAGAATTAGTCCAAGTAGAGGGGGATCAAAATATCAGCTGATTCTCAACCCTGTAATTAGACAGGCTTAACCCTCTGGTCACAGACCATGTTGGACTACTAAAAATTTGAATGACCATGCCCCAGAAAAGAGCAGAATATGTGCATTCTATGAACAGATACATCCCAAAGAACAAGAAGGAGAATGAAAGAAAGGTGATGTATGTCCACTTCCATCTCCCAAAATAACATGATTTAGATGGCCCTTATCCTTACCAAAGAAGACACAATGGGGGAAGGGGAGAAAGTCCTGAGACAAAGAAGACTGTGGAAGTAAATCTCCCTTCACATAGAAGGAATCATCTGAAGGGCTCTACCCTCACAGACTGATGCTAGGCAGCTTTGTAAACTTCTGTTCTACCTTTCACTGCTTTCTTTACTTTCCTCTTAGCTACGCTGGCCTCCCTTCTGACCAAGTTTGTTGTCTCTTATTCAGACTTGCACTTGCTGCCCCTTCTTCCTAAAATGCTCTTCTCTCACCTTGGCATGGGTGCCATTTCCTCAACATTTGTTTTCAGTTTAAATATCATGTCTTGGTGAACCCTTCTCTGAGAACCTTATTAGAAATTCTCCTCTTCCCATTCTCTTTCTTACTCACTATTTCATGTTATTTTTATTCATAGTGCTTAACCATTCTCCCAATTAGAAAGTAAGCTCCATGTCGTGTTCACTGCTTCAACACGTTGGATAGTGGCTGCCACAGAGTAAGTGCTGACATAGTAATTAAATGAATGATAACAAATGAATGTATCATTAATTCAGCAAACTTTTTGTAGGGTTTACTATATACCAAGCTTTATGCCAGTTGCTAGTAACATTAAGATTAATGAGATGAGATTACTTTATTCAAGGGGCTTTTTTTTATACGAAATTAGAGTACGTAAACATATTTTTCCTCTAACAAGAATGAGCACAGAGTGTTAACAGCCAGAAAGGAGGGTGTCTTACTCTAGCTAAGTGGTCCGATAATGTAATATTTGGTAGATTAGGAGTTTCCACATAAACATGGAATACGAGTACCTTAAATATAGAAGAGAGGATGTATGTATGGAGGCTTGGCAGCTTGAGAGGACATGTTAATGAAATGAATAATAGGCAGCTAGTGATGCTTGGGATGCATAATGCATAGGGAGGGATGATAAGAAATAGGGTTAGAGAGATATGCAGGAGCCAGTTTATGAAAAGATTTATGCCATTCTAAGAAGTTTGGACATTATCTGGAATTCTAATAGATGCTTTAAATTTTAAGCATAGGTGTGATAAAATCAGATTTGTGTGTTAGACAAAAAATAATACAGAAAATAATGAGGTTAGACACCATTGTAAACCAGTGGGAAAATTATGAGGCCATTCAATTATCTGGGCAAGAAATGAGGAGGATCTGTTTTCTTGAATAAAAAAAATGTGAATTGTACGTAAGTGTATAAATTACCATAACTCAACAGTATTTAATAGCATGTCTTTATGACCCAGTGTGTACTGAGTTCTTTGCCCATCCTGTGGAGTTCACATAACTGGATGATTATGCAAACCCTCTCTCCTGCTCAAGGAATTTAAATGCTAAGAGAGAAGCAAAATCAGTAAGTAACTGTCAGAACTCCAGGACAGAACACATCCTTCCTAGTCCCCTCTCTGTGTCTATACTTCCAAGGAGTAAGATAAGCCCAAAAGAGAGGATCTCATTAATTCTCCACATTGCCACTGTTTTTATCAGGACCAGAACCATAATTTGTAGGGCCCAATGTAACATAAAAATGTGGGATGCCTTGTTCAAAAATTATTAAATATTTCAAGACAGTTGTAGCAGAGCTCTAAACTAAGAGCACTATTGAGCCTGGGGCCCTATGAACTGGCTAGTCTTGGTCCTTATTGACTTTCTGTAGGGGCCAGGCTCCTAACTGGATAGAGCTTTTATTCCTGTGAACAGTTGCCATTATTGGATTTCAGTTTCATTGGACTGCAATTCTTCTTACACTTGGCTGAGAATATTCAGGGGTTGGAAGCAGAGGATAGCAAAGCAGAGCAGTAAGAACACATACTTTGGATGCAGACTTGTTGGATTTCAGGTCCTGTTTATTACTTACTGACATCTTGGACAAGATACAAAACCTCTCTGCTCCTCCATTCTCTGACCTCCAAAATGGAAATAACAAGAGTAACGGTGTTTTAGGATTGTCGTGAGGATTGAGTTGATTTATGTAGAGCACTTGGCAAATGAATGAAGCATGGCAAGTGCTTGGATTGTTTTTCTTATTGTTTTGAAGGTTATATTCTGGATAATAAACCTTGCGTGCTTCCACATAACGCAGATCTTACCATTCAGAGTGAGGTTTGTCATTCAGAGTGAGGTTTGTCATTCAGTGAACAGAAATGCTTAATATTAACATGATTGAATTTATCAATTACCTACTGTATGATTTTCCTCTTTTGTTTTTTAAGATTTTTTTCCTATCCCAAAGACATAAAGATACCCGTGTTTTTCTCCAGAAGCTTTTATATGTAAGCCTTAAATAATTCATTTTCATCTATGATATTAGATAGGAATTATTTTTCTTTGCGGAAACACTGACCTCCCTCCTCTCCCAACTCCAGTGTACCCAATGAAGAAAGCCAGTCTGGACCCCCTTGCTCTCTCTGGAATTTGACTCTGCTTTGTCTTTGTACACAGCATTCGCTTTGCATAAA
Source organism: Panthera uncia (assembly GCF_023721935.1). Classification (NCBI taxonomy): domain Eukaryota; kingdom Metazoa; phylum Chordata; class Mammalia; order Carnivora; family Felidae; genus Panthera; species Panthera uncia. The sequence continues at coordinate 91,449,795 of NW_026057584.1, read as the reverse complement.
TTTCTCTTCTCCTAGGTATTATATAGATGACCACCTAGGTATTTCATGTTCTTGCTCAAATATCCCTTTCTCACTGAGGCTTTGAAGTTTAAAATTACAACTTTCCCTCTCCTTAACACACACACACACACACACACACACACACACACACATTCCTTACAACTTCCTGCTATATTTGTGTGTGTGTGTGTGTGTGTGTGTGCGTGTGTGTGTGTGTTTTGCATGGTATTTAATTGCCTTATGAAATAGTAAATATTGACTTATCTTTGCAATTGTCCTTCTGCTTCCACTAGAATGTAAGGTCCAAGAGGTAATATTTCTTTCTTTTGTTTTGTTTTATTTTCAATTTCACGAATGGCATCTCCTCCTTAGATAACTTCAATATTCTTTTTCCAGAACAATCCCAAACACATGATAAACGGTTATTATCTTAGATTTTCTTCTTCAGATATAATAGTGCTGAATAGCTCCAGCTCTACACATTTATTAATAAAGAGGCATCTGGTTAGGAAAACTCTGGGTGACTTCTTTCTTTTTTTTTCCTGTTCTTTCTAGAGTTAAGGTCAGGACAAGAAAGCAACCCCACTCTTTCTGTCTGTCAGAGTAGGTTTTTTTCACTATCCACACACGAAGGGAATTCTAGTTTTATGTGTGTATCGGTGGGATAGTCTCTGACCAAACATCACTCTGTACTCTGGCCACACAGTTTTTGTCTCCTCTTTCTTGATTTACCGATCTATTAAAAGCCGTGTTCTCACTGCCAACAATAGAGAAATTTCATCAAGGACCAGTGCTCCAAACTTTCTTTTACTTGCCTGTCTTTTTATACCTGCATTTATAATATGTTTTTGAAAATATTTCAAAGGGAATTCCAAAGAAAACAAGAAGAAAAAGGGGAGGAGCCTATAGGACATGTCAACCAATTATAATTCAGTTGACAGTCAGGAACTGAATTATAACCCAATGACAGTTATATATTTATTAGTATTTTAGGAGAATTGGTATTGCTATTTCTATGTATGGTAGTATTACTGTGATCATGTTTCAAAAAGAGCCCTTATCTTTTATAAATCTATTCTGAAATATTTACAGTTATAATTTTATGATGCCTGAATATTAGAAATAATTCAGGTGGTCATGAATGGGTAGGGGTATAGATTTTACAAAGCATAGCCAGATGATTGTTGAAGCTGATGGGTAGATATATTGAGTTCATTTGATATTACATTCCATTACCTGATTATTCTTCTTCAAAGCCCCAAATAAGTTATTCTAATTATTTCCCTTTGAGGTACCAGAAAATAAGTATTTTCCCAAGTTTACAGACCTGACATTCCAGACTCACCAATTCTAAAAAGTCATGTTACTACATCAACACCAAGCCATAAAAGGAATTTCAAACACCAGAGGCTTTA
>NW_026057584.1:91437205-91448370 GCF_023721935.1 Panthera uncia | reverse complement strand
TGCAAATTAATGAAGACAAGAAGACAGGAAATAACACACACCTCATGCATAAAAGGGATAATTAAGAGTCTTTGTCTTCATCGTGATAAAATTTATAGTTAAAAGTGAAAAACCTTATTTTAATTGGGTTATCTTTACAGAGCTATTTTTCTTTACCTTGTCTTACTACTACCACCAAAACAAAAACTTTAATATCACAATCAATATTAATATCTAAATGCTCCCACATACCTTAAATTCACGTAAACCATTTTTTTACATGTAGACGCATCCTGGGGCATTGCAAAAAGTTGCAGAAACCAGGATTCATGTGGTTGAGCCATAGTGAATGGTGGTGCATTTTGAGAACGGCGGGTAGATGGCCCAGGGATACACTTCACTCTCCTGTAAGAACAGAGGATCTAAGGGTCTGAAGTTGCTAGTTGTGCATCCCTGAGTTGTGACCTCACTGTGCTGTGACACATAAACTTGATCTAGAAGTTCTTCTGTCCCCTAGCTGTCAACAATATTGGGCATGAATAGAATCCTTTTATGCTCATGAGGGCATAAAGCATTAATAAGTTTAGAGTAATATAGATTTTTTAAAAAAAAGAGTTGCTTTGAATATATGGTTCAGTATTCATGCCTACTAATGACTGTGTCTTGAATTTATATCTTAGATGACATCTGTGTCTCCCCAAACCTGTCTGCATACAGTGCAGTGTGGTGTTGCAAAGAATTTCACTCTTAAGGCTGATGGAGTGTAATGCGTTAGGGAGCCCTGTAGCAAGAAGCCACTAGACATTTCTTCTGCTAAAATGAAAAGGGGTCTGAATGGAGGGAAAATAAATCCCTGTCATTTCAGCATGGGTTGGCAAGAAGAAAAGACAAGTGCAAATTGTCATTATAAATAGTGTTGTTAACCCTCCTCATTTATAGTACACATTTCCAATTATACCCATTATGATGTACTTAGCTAGAGGGCAGGTTGCATTTTTTAAATGTGTTGAGAGCATTGATGATTTAGCTAGTGCTCATTTGTTTTCTATTGCTTGGTTAAGCATCCTGCATTGTCTTTTTCCTGTTTTACATATTGGATGAAAAAGAGATGCTAGCTTTAAATGTGCTAAATTAGTGGTTCTTTGCCCTAGAGATTTTTTAAACATACCAATGCTTGGGCAGTACCCACCAGAGATTTTGATTTAAATGGTTTGGGTTGGGGGAGTCATTAGGAGTCTGTAAAAGTGTCCCTTGAGGTTCTAATATGTAGCCAGGATTAAGGACCACATGGGTTGAGGAGAAAGCAAGATCAGCTGTGGATAACTTCATTTATCATATTTAGAGAAAGGAAGGGCCAGACTCAAAGGTGGTCACTATTTGATAAGGTTAGCTTTACAGATTGCAGATATTCTAAGAGCAGCAGTGGTTGAGGATAGAAGTAGAGGAAATTGGAGATAGTCTCTAGAAATTAGAACTATTGCATAGGCTTTAGAGAGTGTATGGTAACTACTGTAGAGAGGACATGTTTGTTTGTCTCGACTGTCATCCTAGATAGTTTCTGCAGATATGAACACAAGTTGCTTCATCTGAAACTGAGGGCTTGCATGTAAGGAATTTTCAGTGGATACACACACACACACACACACACACACACACACACACACACTACATTACATTTAAATCCAATTTAATTAGACATCCGTAACAGCTGTCCTGTGAGTTGGCTCAACAGTATTCCCCACATAGGATAAGTAAGAAAATTGAAGCTCTGAAAGGTGAAGTGCATTGCCCAAGGTCATATAGCAATTCAGTAATGAGCTGGGATTAGAAACCAGAGCCCTGGAGGTCCTGTCTGTTGCCAGAGCCATTGAATGTGGCCTCTGTTGCAAAGTGAATGATGATTATGAACATTTAAGAATATAGAGTACATTTTTACCAGGCAACATTTTAAAATGAAAGATGTATATGGATATCCTAGAGCCTATTTTCAACAGTCCTGGAAAGTTTGGCAGAAAAGCTTTGCAATTTTGTTTAATTTCACCGGTATATAGATAGGCTCAGTTGAAGTACTTGGAGGTCCAGGCTAGGAGGGAATTTTGGGGGGTGGGAAACACTCTTGATGTATCTGTTCTCTATATGGAACACCAAGATGAATAGGCAAGAAGTGTATGAAAACTCTCTACTCATAGTTCTAGGGCATTACAATGTTCATTGTTTAAGCCTGCCATTTATCCTTGAACAAAGAGAGAGATACTGGCTTGATGGGCTTTGGATAGTAAATATAAAGTTTATATTATCATGTCTGAATCCTTATAAAACTGTGCAGAACTTCTACATTATTATCCATCCATCAAGTTTCACTTCAGCTTCACTGGGGAGATTTAATAATGCATGTATATATGTTTCAGTATAACGCACAGCCCCTAGGTTCATCTCCTACATATAGAGGAAACCTGATAAATATTTATCACCAATGACAACCCTGTATGTGGTAAGTGCTTCTCTGAGAACTCAGAGTCACTGTTTTTCCATATTTAAGTGGGAGATAGTTGGGCTGGTGGTGAACCCTGGTTTGTGCCTTTCCTAAAAAAAGAAAAAAATCTCAGCAGTGGTTGTGAGTAGACTAATGAGGGCCATTCTCTTGTGTATAATTTTTCGGGAGAGAGAATGCTTTTCTTTTCTTTCTTTCTTTTTTTTTTGTTTTTGTTTTGTTTTTGTTTGTTTGTTTGTTTTGCTTTCAGAGGATGTAATGTTGAAGAAAGTTGGGCTGACAGACTTCTTAATGACCATTTGGAATTTTTGCCAAGTGAAACTTGTTTTCTCTTCATTTTAATGCTCCACTTTGATTAAACACCACTTCTCTTTAGTTACATAGCTTTTATTCGTGATGTTTCTATCATAACAACACATATCACGTAGCTCCAGTCAATTATCTTCAGGTAAGCCCCATACTCTCCTCTCCCTTTCATTTTTAATTTAATGATTCATGAGCAAGTGTGCTTGGGGCACAGGACCATTTTCTTTGGATGCATGAACTGATATCTAAAGCAGAATTCTGTGGCAAGAAATAAAAAGGTCCAGTGATCAGATTGAATAGATAATTTTAAGAACAGCAGCACAGTCTATCTTTTCCATACATTTGAAATGCAACCCTACGCTGCAGTGAGAGACAAAATGTGCTTGTTACTTACATTCGCATGAGGTGATAGTCTTTTTTTGGAGAGCATATAATTTTCATACAAACAGAGGTACTTCCGAAAAGTGAGTGGATGAGCTATTCATATTTAAGATGAGATAACAAGCATTAACTAGGACTTTCTTGAGCAAACAGGTACTTGATCAGCTTATCTGTTCCTCTCCAATGATATGACAAGGTGGTTGATACAAATTGCCTTGCAATTGTAATTTAATTTACCAGGAATGTGGGATGATTTTCAGCCACTCATAGTCTACTCCTCAATGCTCAGAACATGGCCAAGATGTAACACTGAATAGAAGGCCAGTTTGTCATATTTTTCTTTTAATATAAAGAAGCCTCAATTATTGAAGCATTTTTCTGTGTTTTTGTTTCATTTTATTTATTTATTTGTTTATTTGCTTATAAGTCTATTTTGAGAAAAAGAGAGAGAGAGAGAGAGAGAGAGAGAGAGAGAGAATGCAGCGTGAGTGGGGGAGGGGCAGGGAAAGATGGAGAGAGAATCCCAAGTAGGCTCCTTGCTGTGAGCACATGAAGCCCAATGTGAAGATTGATCTCACCAAATCATGAGATCATGACCTGGGCCAAAATCAAGAGTCAGACACTTAACCGACTGAGCCACCTAGGTGCCCTTGTTTCATTTTATTTATTTTAGACACAGAGACAGAACAGTGGGGGAAAGGGAGAGAGAGAGAGAGACAGACAGAAAGAGAGAGAATCTTAAGCAGACTCTATGATCAGCACAGAGCCTGTCACAGGGCTTTATCCCATGACCCTGGGATCATGACCTAAGTTGAAACCAAAGTCAGACGCCCAACTGACTGAGACACCCAGGTGCCCCTTCTATGTTTTTTTTGTTTTTTTAAATCTTTTTTCTCACCTTCTCTCATGAATTCATGTTATAGAAGACTCCCTGTATCAGGCAATATGTACATCCTTTACATGCAGTATCTCATTTAATCCTCCTGTCAATCATATGACATAGAAACTTCTTTTTGGTTTGTTTTACAGCCAAGTAAGCTGAGGTTTAGCAAGACTAATTTCTTCTACTTTTGCTACCATCTTTCTGGGAAAGACTGGTATAGACCTTCTCAGAGAATCTATAAATATCTCTTATTATTATATATGTATAAATAAATCACTTATATATTTCTGATATTAAATATGGCTCTTGATGTTTAAGCTGCCATCTTCATAAATGTTACTTCTTTTGATTATAATTAGTAGCAAGTATAATTATGCCTGATGACTAAGTGATGATAAAATATGCATAAATAAAAATTGAATTTAGACTAGTTTATTAGCAATAATCGTGCTTAAACAGTTACTTATGTTTGCAAACAGGAATTTTAATTTATTGTTATTTTTCATAGGCCTAATGAGGTTGGAAGCATCACTCACCAAGCCCCACAAGCACTGTGTTTACTGGCATTTGAAGCCTTCTGCCAACAGGGTACTATTGAAGAATTGATTAAAAAGGAAGAGGTGTCCCATGGGAATAACAGAGGAATTATGATGTGAACCCTTCCCTGGAATGTCCCTCTCTCTTTGTTTTACCATAAAGTCTCTGTGGAAAGATCATGGGCTTGGATGTCTGTTTAGCCAGTTTTAATGACATAGTTTTAATCGCTTAACAACTAGCAAGGTGACTTTGGGCAAATTATTTAACTCTTCCACCCTCCATTTTCTTATTTGGAAAGTGGGAACAATAATTATAATTTTAAAATAAATGAAAATGGTAGTAGTAACACCAGCCTTGTAGCATTATAATAATAAAATGAGATACCATATGCAAAATGTCCAGAAGCAGATCTGATATAGATGAAGGAGAAAATTCCTGGAAATTTCTAATGCATTTTACATACGTTTAAAATCCAAATGTCTGCAACCTCCAAAGACACTGTCTTCCGTTTTCTGTCTACTTCCCTTAAATCATTTCTTGTGTCTTCAACAGAAAGTGAGGTTCTATTTGACTTCGATTTCTGAGACCTTCCACTTGGCCTTTTGCTCATCATCTCTTGTCTGACTTCAGATCTTGATGTTGGGTGATGCCAGAGACATTCGCTTCTTCTGTTGCTAATTACCTCTTGGGTTTCTGGAATTAATGTCCTTCCTTGGTACAAAAGTGCTCCTTTCAGGCTGGCTTCAAAGTACAGGTGAAGTGAGAAGACTATTGACTGCTCCATCCCAAGTGTGGATGTTGCCTGCCCTTGAGGTTCCATGACACCCCAGCTAATTCATGTCTCTTGTGCATAACTGACCCTGCTTTAGGTCTGGTTATAAGCTGAGGCACTTATATTACAAAAAATGGAAAAATCATTTAAAAGTGATTGCTAAATATTACCGTGCCAAAGTTGAAGGACAAAGAAACACATCACACAGAAAAAGAAATTTTTAGCAGCTATCTTGCAGATCCTGGTGTTGATTCACTATGTCAAGATCATACCTTATCTCTGTTTCTCTTTTTGAAAAGATATAAAATGTCTTCATTTCTATACAGTGACAATCAGTTTTTTTCTGTAGAAATCTAACCTCTATTCTGAAAGTTTGTTTTGTCCATAGAATCCATCTTTCTCAACCCTCACCTGAACATCTGTAGGGCATGATAAATTAATGCAGCCGTGTTCCCTAAACCTTGAATGACTTCACCTGGAATTACACCATAAAGCAGAAAACCTCTGTGTGTGAGTGTTCATTGTGTGTGTGTGCATGTGTGTGTGCACATGCACATGTGTGCACATACACATACAATGCAAACAGAGAAACATTGATCTATGTTCTCTCTCAAGAAAGGCATCTATTTCATTTTTCCTATCCTCTTCAATTTTTATTTCTGATCTTCTAAGATAACACTTGGACAACACACACATACACACAGAAACATATACACACATATACACACAGGCCCACACTCATACTAATCGTAAGGGTAAAAAATAATTTTCAGAAAAAGTACAGTGTAACTGGAATTAACTGAGAATGGGAGACTTATTCTTAAAGACATAATTTTTTACAAAGCTGTCCCCACCCAAATGAAGATAGCTCTATATTATTATGCAAAACTGTTTTTATTTTATTGAAGTATAATTGATGTACTATATCCTATTAGTTTCAGGTGTACATCATAGTGATTCAATATTTTTATGCATTATGAAATAATCCCCAAGATGTCTAGTTACCATCTGTCACCATATAGTTATTACGATATTATTGACTATATTTCTGATGCTGAATGGTACAATCCCATGACTTATTTATTTTATAACTGGAAGTTTTTACCTTATAATCCGCTTTCCCTATTTCATCCCCCCACCCCTGCCCACTTTGGTAACCAATAGTTTGTTTCTTTTACCTACAAGTCTGTTCCTATTTTGTTTTGTTTGTTTGTGTTGCTTTTTAGATTCCACATATATTCTCTGTCGGACTTTTGTTTAGCATGTCATTCAGTTCCTTCCATGTTGTTGCAAATGGCAAGATCTTAATTTTTTATGGCTGAATAATATTCTATTGTGTATATATACTATAATTTCTTTATCCATTCATCTATTGATGGACAGTACAATTGCTTCCATATTTTTGCTATTGTAAATAGGGTCTCAGTGAATATAAGGATGCATATATCTCTTTGAATTGATGTTTTCATTTTTTTTTTTTTTTGGATGAGTACCCTGAAGCGGAATTCCTGGATCTTATGGTAGTTCTACATTGAATTTTTTAAGAAGCCCCCATACTGTTTTCATTCCCTTTTCTCCACATCCTCACCAACATTTGTTATTTTTGTGTGTGTGTTTTTCATAATAGCCAATTTGACAGGTGTGAGGTAATATCTCATTGTGGTTTTGATTTGCACTTCTCTGACCATTAGTGATGTTGAACATCATTCCATGCGTCTGTTGGCCATCTGTATGTCTTCCTTGGAAAATGTCTATTTACGTCCACTGCTCATGTTTTAATTGTTTTTTTTTCTTTATGAAGTTGAATAAGTACATTATATATTTCGGATATTAAACCCTTTCGGATATATAATTTGTAAATATCTTCTTTCAGTAGGTTGTCATTCCATTTTGTTGATGGTTTACTTTGCTGAGCAAAAATTTTTTAGTTTGGTATACTCCTATTTGTTATTTTAACTGTTGTTAACTCTTGCCTGAGAAACTGGTCCACAAAGTATTTCTAAGACCAATGTCACAGAGCTTACTGCCTATCCTTTTTCTTGAGATTTTATGGTTTCAGATGTTATATACAAGTTGTTAATTTATTTAAAAAATTTTTTTACATTTATTTATTTTTGAGAAACAGAGTGAGACAAAGAGTGAGTGGGGGAGGGGCAGAGAGCGAAGGAGACACAGAATTTGAAGTAGGATCCAGGCTCCAAGCAAGCGGTCAGCACAGAGCCTGATGCAGGACTCGAAACCACAAACTGTGAGATCATAACCTGAGCCGAAGTTGGACGCTCAACCAACTGAGCCACCCAGGCATCCCGTTAATTTATTTTTAAAATAGTTTTGTATATAGTGTAAGATGTATATAGTGTAGGATAGTGGTTCATTCTTTTTCGTGTAGCTGTCCAGTTTTTTTGACATAATTTTTGAAGACACTGTCTTTTCCTCATTGCATGTTTTTGTCTGTTTTGCCATAGATTAATTGACCATATATGCATGGATTTATTTCTGATCTATATATCTTTTTTTTTAATGCCAGTACCATGCTGTTTGATTACTGTAGATTTATAGTATAGTTTGAAACCAGAGAATATGATTGATACCTCCACTTTGTTTCTGTCCCCCCCCCCCCACTCAGGATTGCTTTGACTATTTGGGATCTTTTGCAATTCTATACAAACTTTAGGATTTCTTATTCTAGTTCTGTGAAAAATACCATTGGTATTTTGATGGGGGTTGCCTTGAATCTGTAGATTGTTTTGGGTAGCATGGACATTTTAACAATATTCTTTCAATCCATGAGCATGGTATACCTTTCCATTTATTTTCATCTTCTTCAATTTCTTTCATAAGTGTCTTAAAGTTTGAGAGTACAGGTTTTCTGTCTCCTTGGTTAAATTTAATCTTTGGTATTTTATTATTTTTGATGTAGTCATGAATAGGATTGTTTTCTTAGTTTGTCTTTCTTTCTGATAGCTGTTTTTAGTACATATAAACACAACCAAATTCTGCATGTTAATTTTGCATCCTGCAACTTTACTGAATTCATTTATTAGTTCTAATAGTTTTTTGGTGGAGTCTTTAGGGTCTCCTATCTATGGTATCATGTCATCTGCAAATAGTAACAGTTTTAACTTCTTCCTTTCCAATTTGGATGCCTTTTATTTCTTTATCTTGCCTAATTTCTGTGACTATGACTTCCAATACTATGTTGAATTAAAGTGGCAAGGGTGAGCATTTTTATCTTGTACTTGATCTTAAAGGAAAATCTCTCAGCTTTTCACCAGAACTATTTTAATTACACTTATTTTATTTCTTCTTAAACTCCTATTTTATATTTCTCACACTACCTTAAGTAGTTTTAGAAATGGGCCAATTATAACATTCTTCCTTGCTATATAGTAGTATGTCTTTCTTATTTTATTGGCATGTTCTGGCAGAAAACAGGAATGGTGGCCCATTCAAATGGGGCAACTGGGGAAAAATTAATGAAGGGTCTATTTACAAAATACTGGAAAGGGTTACGTAAGCTAACAGGGGATGGTTCAGTACCTGAAGTAGTGATGTTTAGGAGCCTGAAATTTGATAGAGGTAGGAACAATTAGTAGGATTACAGCTATATGAGGGGGCCACTCCACAGAAACCATGCCTTTTGGTTGGTGTAGAGAACCAGTTAAGGTGATCTAGAAGATAAAATCTGGTGGAATAAATTCCCTGATCTTTCTCTCCTCTTATCATCTTTTTTCTTACATTGTGTGCCCCATCCCTCTGTTGGCCAAACCCAACCAGAAGTCAATGGACAAGGGAATCACTGATACAATCCTTCTATGATCAGTTCCCCGGGTAGACAGCATATAAAGCAGGGGGATAGATCTGTAAGTAGATGGAAAAGATCCTATACATCTGCTTAACTTATAGTTCATGATCATGAAATGTACATTTGTTTCTCTTCTTTCCATAATCTCATTAAAATAACAGAAATGAATTGTGAAAGCCCTAATCCCATGTTAAAAAAATAATAAGAGAGAGAAGACCATCAGTGGATGAGAGCTCTAAATGCATTTATGAAAACTTAATAGACAAAGACTAAAGATCAGAGAAACTGATGATGCAGCACAGAAAGCTTGTCCTAACTTAGCAGGAATGTGGGTGGTAAGAGAAGAGGAAGTTTGTTTTCCCATGAAGACTCTTTAGAACCATGGTGGCTGGTCTGATAGAGGACAGGAGGAGTGAGGAGTGGGACTGGAAAAAAAATGTTTTTTTAAAGCCTTTAAATAACCATTAGAAGCATAAAAATAGTGATATAATTATAAAAAATTGAAAGGTGGTACAAAGTAAACTTCCATCCATTATAGCAGAAAGTCAATAAATGATGTCTAAAATTAATGAATCAAGAAGCAATGACATAAGTTTATTATTTATGGATTTGGAGATAACCACAAATGAACTAAATAAAGAGAGTTCAAAGTCTTCTGGAAGGAGGACAGGGAATTGGTTGTGGGTCAGTTTTTTTCTCATTGTAAGTCATGGTACTAATGATTTTTTTAAAACCACATGAAAATATAATTTTACTGAAAGTCCCCCCCCCCCCTTTTGTCACATTCCACTTTGTTTACTGGCTTTCTAGAAATTTTCTTCTTAACATGGTTAGGTCTGTCCCAGACTTACCAATTAATTCCATTTTCTCCTACACCACCCTTTCTCTCCATTCTTCATAACCCTCCAACATGTGAACATCCACATTCCATCTAAATGCACCTACATGTCTTTCTCTATGAATTCCATGCACCCATTTATGTCTCAGGAGTACCTTTTCTCAGACTTTCCTTGGCCTAAAATGACTTTAACCTTTTTTTTTCTATTAAGATTTCAAGTCCCAGAATAAAATCTGTCTCCTCCAGGAACTGTCTGGTTTCTAGAGACAAAAATGATTATTCTTTCTTCGTACTCTCTTAGTACTGCACACTGTTGACATTTCTCGCTCTACCAATGTCTTAAATTTGTTGTATCTCTATCTGCCCCATTTTCTTTCTGTGTAAGTTCAAGAATTTTTATTTTTATATCTAGTGCATATTTTGCACATAGCAATTGAAATATTTGCTCACCATTGTAACTGTAATTGATTTTTGTTGCTGTTATTGATCAGAAGGCATCTAAAGATTATGAGATGAGTGCCCCAGCCCATTAAAGTGATAGTGAACACTGGCTGTCTTTATTGAGGTGCCTATTAATACTTCTGCTTTTTAGCCAAACCAGGAAGTAGACAATATTTTGTTTTGTCACAATTTTAGTGCCTTTCCCCTAAATTACAATTATATCCATATTGTCTCAGGTTATGATGAATGAGAGATATTATAAGAAACTAATACCCACAAATAAATTACTAATGTATTAATTTTAATGAGTATTTCCAGAGGGAAATGCCTTTCCTGAGGAAGTGATTTGCTGATAGTAAAACTCTAGGCCCTTGAGCTATTGTGAGATCAAAGTTGGTTTCTGTGGTTTCTCAGATTATGCCATGTAATTCTTATGCCATAGGTAATATAAATTCTGATTAATTTAAAGCATATTAAGACAATTGGGAAACACTCTTTGCATATTAGGTCATATAGATTTGAAATCACAATTATTGAGTATTAACTATCTATCTCATAGGAGTGAGAATTGGTATAATATTATTAACCCCTGGTCTTTGCTTGTCATTCTCATTCCCCAAGAAGTCTTACCACATGTTTTTACTTCACCTCCTTCTTTCTTTGTTTCTTTATTTTTTTCCTTCCCTTCCTTTTCCTTTTCCTTTTCCTTTTCCTTTTCCTTTTCCTTTTCCT